>NC_060279.1:96480996-96710234 GCF_021613505.1 Equus quagga | reverse complement strand
CTCTCCCCGCGGGCTCAGGTGTGCAACTCCAAAGTTTCCCTCTGCGTTTAGGAGTAATTGCAGGGGGTTTAGGTAGGGTTCTGGTCACCTGTTTCCACCGTCGCTCCTCTGTTGTGTTCTCGCTCCTGCCCTAGATGTGTGTGGATCCTCTGGGGGCGTCCGTTGGAAGAAAGCCGCTTGCGGGTACTAGGCTGCCCGTCGGGGTCGGAGAGTTTTCACCTATTTCCTCATCCTCCCGGAGGAAAGTCCATCCGCCTTCCGATGTATAGTCGCGTGGGTGTCTCAGACGTCCTGAGATGCTGTCTGGATATCCTTTGTCAAGCGATAAGTGTCCAAATAATTGTAGACTCGAAGGGCGAGAGACAAAGAGGACTACTCACGGCGCCATCTTGAGCTCTCTTCCACTCAAGAGCCTTTTCTGATCACAAAGATATGAAACTAGAAATCAGCTACAGGGAGAAATCAGAAAAGTCACTAACATGTGGAGATTAAATAAGATGCTACTGAACAATGACTGGATCAATGAATAAATTAAAGGAGAAATAAAAAAATACCTTGAGACAAATGAAAGTGAAAATATGACATGCCAAAATCTATGGGATACAGTAAAAGTGATTCTAAGTGGAAAGTTTATAGCAATTCAGGCCTACCCCAACAACATAAAAATCTCAAATAAACAATCTAACGGTGTACCTAAAGAAACAGGAAAAAGAAGAACAAGCAAAGCTCAAAATCAGTAAAAGGAGGGAAATAAAAATCAAAGCAGAAATAAATTAAATGGGAACTAAGTAAACAATAGAAAAAATCAATGAAACCAAGAGCTGGATTTTTGAAGAGATAAACAAAATTGACAAACCTTTAGTTAGACTCACCAAGAAAAAAAGAGAAAAGATTCAAATAAATAAAATCAGAAACGAAAGACAAGAAATTACAATGGACAACTCAGACATACAAATGATCATAAAAGAATATTATGAAAAGATATACACCAACAAACTGGATAATCTAGAAGAAATAGATAAATTCTTAGACTCATACAACCTTCCAAATTGAACCAAGAAGAAGCAGAGAATTTGAATAGAGCAATCACCAGTAAGGAGATCAAAACAGTAATCAAAAACCTCCTAAAAAAATAAAAGTCCAGGACCAGATGGCTTCCCTGCTGAATTTTACCAAACTTTCAGAGAAGACTTAATACCTATCCTTCTTAAAATCTTCCAAAAATTGAAGAGGGCGGGAGCTTCCGAACTCCTTCTATGAAGGCAACATTACCCTGATACCAAAACTAGACAAGGACAACACAAAAAATGAAAATTAAAGGCCAATATCACTGATGAACTTTGATGCAAAAATCCTCAGCAAAATACTATCAATTCAAATACAATAATACATTGAAAAGCTCATACACCATGATCAAGTGGGATTTATTCCAGGGATGCAGGGATGGCTCAATGTGATACACGACATTGACAAAATGCAGAATAAAATGCACATGATCATCTCAATAGATGCATAAAAGCATTTGACATGATACAGCATCCCTTTATGACAAAAACTCTGATTAAATTGGGAATAGTGGAAAAGTACCTTGACATAATAAAGGCCATATATGACAAATCCACAGTGAATATCATTCTCAATGGAGAAAAATTGAGAGCTATAGCTCTATGAACAGGACCCAGACAAGGATCCCCACTTTCACCACTCATTTAACATAGTAATGGAAGTCTTAGCCAGAGCAATTGGGCAAAAAAAAAAAAAAAAAAGAAAGAAAGAAAAGAAAAGAAAAGAAAAGGGATCCAAATTGGAAAGGAAGAAGTGAAACTGTCACTATTAGCAGATGATATGGTTTTATAAATAGAATACCCTAAAGAATCCGCTAAAAAACTTTTAGAAATAATAAATAAATATGGTGAAGTTGCAGGGTACAAAATCAACATACCAAAAATCAGTTGTGTTTCTGTACACTAACAATGAAGTAGCAGAAAGAGGAGTTAAGAATACAATCCCATTTACAATTGCAACAAAAAGAATAAAAACTTCTAGCAATAAACTTAACCAAAGAGGTGAAAGATATGTACATTGCAAACCATAAAACATTGTTGAAAGAAATTGAAGAAGACACAAAGAAATGGAAAGATATTCCATGCTCTTGGATTGGAAGAATTAACACAGTTAACATGTCCATACTTCCTAGGGCAATCTACAGATTCAATGCAATCCCTATCAAAGTCCCAACAACATTTTTGACAGAAATAGAACAAAGAATCCTAAAATTTATATGGAACGACAAAAACCCCAAATAGCCAAAGGAATCCTGAGGAAAAAGAACAAAGCTGGAGGTATCACACTCCCTGATTTCAAAATATACTGCAAAGCCGTGGTAACCCAAACACCACGGTACTGGCACAAAAACACACACAGATCAATGGAACGAATTGAAAGCCCAGAAATAAACCCACACATCTATGGAAAGCTAATTTTGGACAAGGGAGTCAAGAACATACAATGGAGAAAGGAAAGTCTCTTCAATAAATGGTTTTGGGAGAACTGGACAGCCACATGCAAAAGAATGAAAGTCGACCATTATCTTACAGCATACACAAAAATTAACTCAAAATGGATTAAGGACTTGAATGTAAGACCTGGAACCATTAAAGTTGTAGAAGAAAACGTAGGCAGTACACTATTCGACATTGGTCTTAGCAGCATTTTTTCAAGTACCATGTCTGACCAGGCAAGGGAAACAAAAGAAAAAAATAAACCAAGTGGACTACATCAAACTAAAAATCTTCTGCACAGCAAATGAAACCACCCAGAAAGTGAAAAGGCAACCTAACAACTGGGAGAAGATATTTGCAGTCCATATATGTGGTAAGGGGTTACTATCCAAAATATACAAAGAACTCATACATCTCAACCACGAAAAACCTAACAACTCAATTGAAAAATGGGCAAAAGGTCTGAACAGACATTTCTCCAAAGAAGATATACAACTGGCCAACAGGCACATGAAAAGATGTTCAACATCACCCGCTATCAGGGAAACGCAAGTCAAAACTACGATGAGTTATCACCTCACTCCTGTCAGAATGGCTATAATTAACAAGACAGGAAACAACAAGTGTTGGAGAGGATGTGGAGGGAAGGGAGGCCTCATACACTGCTGGTGGGAGTGCAAACTGGTGCAGCCACTATGGAAAACACTATGGAGATTTCTCAAAAAATTAAGAATAAACGTACCATATAAACCAGCTATTCCACTGCTGGGTATTTATCCAAAGAACATGAAAACATGAATGCATAAAGATACATTCACCCCTACGGTCATCACAGCATTATTCACAATAGCCAAGATTTGGAAGCAACCTAGGTGCCCATCAAGGAATGAATGGATCAATGAGATGTGGTATATATACACAATGGAATACTACTCAGCCATAAGAAACGATGAAATCTGGCCATTTGTAACAACATGGATGCACCTTGAGGGTATTATGCGAAGTGAAATTAATCAGAGGGAGAAAGTCAAATACCCTATGATCTCACTCATAAGTAGAAGATAACAACAATGACAAACAGAGAAACAGATTGGATTGGTAGTTCCCAGAGGGGAAGTGGGGAGGGAGGAGGGAGAAAGAGATGATTAGGAATGTGTATGTGGTGATGGATTGTAATTAGCCTTTGGGTGGTGAACATGTTGTAATGTACACAGAAATTGAAATATATAATGATGTACACCTGCAAAAACAATTAATAAATAAAAGGAGGCCACACAGCCTGTGCTGGGCTTATCATGTTGGGTAGGCATGTCTTTCCCTGTTTAAGGTCAATGAGTACTCCTTTGCTCTGCTTAAGGATGTGCATCATAAAGTGCCTGGCCAAGCTGACTGTTATACCTGTCCTCGTGGTGAAGGGATGGGGTTCTTCCAGGTAGCACAAGAGAGGTGCACCATGGGCAAATTGCCCTGAGCCAGCTCCTAGGAGAGACTTGCTGGCCATGGAGGGGGAATGGGCTCTCTTGAAGCTGATCTTGCTCTGTCTCTTCTCTATGTAAGTAAAGCATTGTTCCCTCCAGTGCTTGACTGGCAGCTCTGATGACGAGATGCAGTGGGCAAAAGCATTTGGACTTCTTTTCCTGGTGGTTGTAATTGTGATGATCTTTGTTATCACCATGTAGTTGGAGTCCTCCCCTGGGATTTGAAAACAGTGGATGATGTGCTGTTCCCTTGGGATTGACAATCAATGCATGCTACTCTGCTAGACAATGGACATATGGATTATTTACTTTATTTTTATCTTTATAAGCATTGTTGAAATGAAGATCCTTGTGTTTCCACCTTTGCATACTTCTTTGAAGTGTAATTGTTGGGTCAAAAAGTAAGTAGAAGGTATTTCTAAAACTAGAGATAATTAGAAAAATCACAAAAGAAAAACTAGAAGGAATTTGACTTCATAAGAAATAATTTCATTGTTTAAAAAATCTGAATTCAAGGGCAAACACATATTTTTACCTAGCATCAGAAATAAAGGTCAGCATCTTCGTTGTACAACAAGCTTATAGAATCAATGAGAAAAATTCTGAGTAGGTATATGGGTCAAGGACATGAATTGACAACTCATAAAAATATAAATACAAAGGATCAACACACAAAATCCATGTCTCATTGCTAATCAAAGAAATAAAAATTTAAACCACAGTGTATCACCTTTCAGTGCTCATTAAATTCACAAATTTTGAAGAGACTGACAATACATATGTCTCATGAGGGAGCAGGGTGAGAAATTCTGATAAGGGGAATGCTGCAATTGTAACATCAAGGTGTTAAGGACAGTGACATGTACACAGAGAGAGCCTCTTGCACACTCCACAGTTAAAATCTCAAGATCTTCTAGGCAATCCACAAGAATTCAATTTGTTTTTATTGATGATCCATCTAACAGCTCAAGGGCAGGACACTCTAACCAGTCACAAATAGCTGCCAGCTCATCAGCAGCCCACTGAAGAAAAGGAAAGGAAGTTCGTGTTTCCCAAATTGTCTGTTTTTTCCTACTTCCTCTATCACCTTTCTGCTATATAAATCTGGCTTTCGCTTTTGTTAGATGAAATCCATCTATTGTTAGTTTTCCTTGATACCAGTAATGAATGTGCTGGACTGTGAGCCCCATGTGGTCAGTGACTGGGTCTATCCTGGTCACACCAATAGTGTGCGGGATTGAGGACAGGAATGTGTTTTGAATGGCTGTGTGCCTGGTAGCCTTGGAGATTTCTCCTCATGAATGAAAGTGAAGGGTCTTTGGAGGTCTAGAGCTCTTCTGTGCTTTACCTAGAGAGATTAACAATTCTCTTCCCTAATTCATGTATTAGACTTGCACACAGGAAAATGCGAGAAAAGATTTTTGTAGCTAAGAATGTGTGATGACTGCTGCACTATATACTTGCTGTTGGTAGCTCTGAAAACTATGTTGTGGAAAGAGCAAAAGGGATTTAATGATGTGTGTGGCAGGCATGGAGATACACCACTCAGATCTTCTGTCAAGAAAGAACTTACCATTCACCTGCATGGAGTGCAGTGAGCTGATAGAATCCAGCTGCAGCACCTTCAGGATCCACCTCAGCTTGGAGCAGAGTCCATGCTTTTCCAAGAAAGCCCCAGCCAGCAACTGAGGACAGCTGGGATACAGGGCATGACTGTTTGTACCCAACATGAGACACCCCTAAAAGGCAATCTTCAATCTAGATGTACTTTTTTGATGGAATGAGATTCTGTTCACTCTGCATGGATCTTGGGTCTCTCCCTGCCCAATCTTCCCTTTTCCCTTCTTTCCTTCCATGGGTGTCACATCCGCATCCTTGTCTGAAAACTTTTCCTGAAACATTCTATTTTCTCCCTATCTTCTCTTTGATAAGCATTACTCCTCCATGAAACACTTGCCTGCTTAAGTCCAACTCAGCCTCTGCTTCCTGGAAGACCCAATGGACGTATTGTGTTTAATGACATTTGTTGTTTCTCTCCTACCTAATCTGAATATCCCTTCTGATTTTGGGAGAATCCCCTATTGTGAGATTCCTGATCTGGGGCAAGGCTTTGCCTCCCACCACAACAGCTGGAAAGGCCATTTATTCTTCCTTACCACACTCTGACCCCAGTGCTTTAACATGTTACTGATTTGATATCCTGCCTGGAACTTTGACTATAAGGAAATAACCCCAAAACACAAATACAATCAGGAAGTTGTTGACAGTGGCTGCAGTGGTTCAAGTGCCCCATGGCAGTGCTGGTCAGTACCCAGGGTTGTGGAGGGGAGGCAGCAAGATGTCCATTTTCAAGCCAAGGACAGAGGTCTCAGAAGAAACACAACTCACTGATACCTTGATCGTGGACTACTAGCTTCCAGAACTGTAAGAAAACAAATTTTTGATAGAAGCCCCAGTATCCTTGAAGAGCTCTGTAGGTCAGAACTTCCCACGATAGGTCAAAACAAAGCATTCTAGAAATACAAAGACATGGGAGAAGCAGGATAAAGTGAAAAACCAGTAGAAAAACCTGATGCAGAAGTGTCAGAGATGATGGAATTAGTAGATGAGAACTGTAAAACAGGTATTTTAAGTATGTTCACACATTAAAACAAGCGCATAATGAACAGAGAAATAGAGACTGCAAAAAAAGAAAAAAAGGAAACTCTTGAAATGAAAAATGCAATATCTGAGATGAAAAGTTTACTGCATAGACTTAAGAGCAGATTAGACATTGAGGAAGAAAAGGCTAGTGAACTTGAAAACAAAATGCTATATCCAGAGCGTATTATTTAACCCTTACAACTCAATAATAAGAATCAAATGCATAATAAAAAGTATGTGCAAAAGATTTTAACAGGAACGTTATAAAAGAAGAAATGCAAATGGGCAGCAGGCTTATACAAAGAAGCTTAACATCATTAGTCATTTGGGAAATGCAAATTAAAATCATAATAATATACTCTTATATACACATTTGAGTGGCTAAAATTTAATCTGTATGTGGAGCACCTGTGCGGAGCGACTGGAATGCTCATACATTGCTGGTGGGAATGTAAAATGGTACAACAATTGGAAAAACAGTTTGGCAGTTTCTTCTAAAGTTAAATACACATTCATGTGTATCAGTTTTTCATTGCTGCCATAAAACAAATTACCACAAATTTGGCAGCTTAAAACAACTCAAATTTATTATCTTATAATTCTGTAGGTCAAAAGCCCAGTGCAGGGACCACTGGGCTAAAATCAAGGTGACAGCAGGGCTGAATACTATTCTGAGGGCCTTAGTGGGAAATCCATTTCCTTGCCTTTTCCACCTTCTAGAGATCATCAACATTCCTTGGCTCATGGCTTCCTTTCTTCATCTTCAAAGCCAGCAAAGTCAAATCTTTTCATCATCGTATTGCACCTTGCCTCTCTCTCTCCCCAGCCTGCGCTGCCACATGCCAAACCTGCTTGCTCAACTGCCCCCTGCTCCAGCCCCATCTACCCAGATGCACTTAAGGGCACCACTGAAGACCCCAGCAGCCCTCGCAGCCATTGTGGAACCCTGTAGCTTTTGCCACAGAGGACCACACAGAGGGAGATGAGGAGAGAGAGAGGGAGAGGGCGAAAAATAAGACTAACAAGAAGAAGACTGGGTGTTGCAGCTGCCCTGGGGAAATTTTCACATTCAATGAAGTAAGCTCTTTGGTTTCTTAACACCCACTCAAAAATAGAAGAGAAAGACTTATGACTGTCTTAATCCATAAGCACCAATAATATGGGAATTTAGAAATTAGAGTCCAGTTTTGGTAGATTGGGTGCATTAAAGTCGCAATATTTCATGCATCCGTTTGATCACGCCTTCCCATACTTGGCTTACACATCTATGGGCTCGGCTACTAGGACAATAGCAAACGTGACAAAAACGAAGGTGTGAAAAAGGGCTTTTTAATTTCTACTTCTATTCTCAGAACACTGCCACTACTATGAGAAAATGCCTGGGCTCACCTACCGGAGGAATGATTGAGTACATGGGAGAGAGCCAAATCCCAGCCAAGGATATTCTAGACCTTCTGTCTCTTAGCTGATCCACCAGCTAACTGCAGATCCATTACTGAGATCAGCCTATGTCAGCAGAACCTTCCAGTCTACCCATAAGTTAATGAGAAATAATAACTTGTTATTTTAAGACACGAAATTTTAGGGAGCTTTGTTAGCAGTGATCACTAACTGATAAATATACAGAAAGCCTAGATCCTCACGTGGCTGTGCTACTAGTGAAAGGGCAGAATAAACAAATCCATTCAGTGACACAGTGAATTGATGAGGGAACTACTTTGTGCCTGTATGGGCTCTGGATGAGGAGGGAAAAATATTACCATAAAATCTGTCATGACAGTCAAATACCACACATTGTTTTGTTGTTCAAAATAACACTGTCAGCATCATTCCAAAGAATCAAATCTAAAGAATAGCAGAAAAAGGAATACCAGATCAGTGACAACTCTGAGGCATAGGGGAGAGTTGAAAACATAATTAAGAGAGAGTATAAAAAATAAATTTAAAAAGAAACAAAAAAATTCTAGATATGAAAACCATAATAAGTGAAATTTAAAACTCAATGGGAAATACAGTCAAAGGATGTGAAACGCTTTTACTCTCAATGTGACAAGAAATAAGAGACAAAATTTAAACACACACACTTCATAGGTGAGCAGAGAGCTGTGGAAGCATCCATACCACAGGAAGGGCACCTGGTTACAGTATGGGTGGTTAGAAGAGTGGGCCTGCTATAGAGGAGAGAATTTGAAGGGATGAGAAGAAATTAGCTACCACCTAGATAACAGTGTGGGTTGGTGGAAGGGTCTGAAATCTGGAAGAGCCCCAGACAAATTACTCAGAATTACACTTCTCTCCATGAAATCCCAGTTTTAAATATTACCCAGAAAGAGACAGTGAAGGCAGGGCTGAAAAGCAGAGGAAAAATCTTGTAGAACCGTGCATTCTCATGGCACTTATACTACTCCCTTTCAAGTTTGAATCCAAAAGTAAATTAAAATTAGATGAACCTGCAATTTAACACACTTCCAGGTACCCTAAGTCTGTAATATTTGACTAATTCAATAGTCCTGCCGGAACTTTGAATCTTGAGGAAGTAACACAAAATGCAAATACAATTAGGAAGTTGTCAAGAGTGGCAGCAATGAGTCAAGTGCCCCATGGCAGTGGTGGTCAATGCCCAAGGTTGTGGAGTAAGGGGCAGCGGCAGTAGCAGTGAGCTACTAGATAGCCCTTGGCTGATACATTCTGGTTGTTACCTTGTCTGGGCTTCTCTTCTTTTCCTACTCATATTCTGAGCCTGGGTCTCTAGAAATCACAAAATAATATGAACTTACCGATGACTTTAGTAACCAGTACCCTTATATACTTAAGTAGCCATGGTCAGTTCCTGTCTCCTAAAATTACAAATCCATTTATTATGGGAGCTTATGTACCCAGGAGATGTGAGGTTAAGAGAGAGATTCTGAAGGATGAGGTCTCATGCATGACCCTCTTTCTCTCCCACCCCACATCTAATTCATCAGCAAACACTGCCGACTCTCTCTTCATAGCAGATTCCTAATCCACACGCTTCTCCCCTCCCTGCCTACATAATTGGTATCTGCTACAACCTCCCTCCTATCTATTCTCCATGTAGCAACTAGACTTTGCCTTTTCAAATATGTCACAATATGTCACCCTATGCTCACCAGGAAACACACATCTCACTCAGGATAAAAGCAAAAGTCCTGACTGAGACCCACAAGGCCCCATGCAATCTGTTCATTTAACACCCTGCCCTCATCCCATTCACTCCTGCACTCTTCCTTCCTCCTCAACTCAAGCCGCACACATCTCCTTGTGGATTTTTGAACACACACACACAGCCTCCTGCCTTATAACTCTGCTGTTTTTCATCTCTTTGCCAGAAACACTGTCTTCCCAGATATCCGCATGACTTGCTGCTCCACCACCTTGTGAGACCTACGCTGACCATCCACTTAAAATGTCAATCCTGGAATCTTCACTGTTCTAACATACTATATTATCTACTTATTTATTATGTTTATTTTTCATTGTCTCTCTCTCCCACTAGAATGAAACTCCTCAAGGGTGGAATTTTTGTCCGTTTTGTTCACTGATGGATCCCGAGTACCTGAAGAGTGTGCTGTCACATGTTGGGTATTCGATAAATATTTGTTGGGTAAAATAAAATATGAGGTAAGGCTTTCATTAGCTGAGCAAATGGATGGAGCGGGGAAAATTTTGAATTGGAAGTTGTGATAGAAGTTCGGTCTAAACCAGGAAGGTAGGTTTACAAGGGGAGATGACTGATGGAAGGGAGGGGAAATGGGCCAGCAGGATGGTTGAGAATAGAGTGTTACATGGGGTGGGCCGCCAGGTGGGGAATCTGTGGTGGTGGACTGATAGGAAGGATATTTCATAACAGGAACGTCTAAAGAGTCATTTTAAGTTGTTTTCTATGCCCTTCAGTGATGTTACATATAACACACAATAAACCTGCTATGCGCAAAGGTCTTGATATCCTGGCTGCTTTTATTTTATTTTATGTGGGAGATAATAATAAGGGAAAAGAATCATAAAGTACACTTGGGTCAATATGAGTGTGGAAGCACAAAGGGACAACATAAAGACATAGAATCTACAACAAGAATTTGGTGGGAACACAAAGCCAGGGCAGAGGTGATGATGAGAGCAAGTCCTCCAGGTTGTTGTTGAAATCTTGGACAGGGCATTGCTTTTCTACTGGACGTAGAAGACATACAGCTCTATATTTTCAGGTGACTCCTGCTGATCTGTAGTCACATGACAATAGCAATAGTGCCTTCTCTTAGGCCTGTTGTTAGAATTTAGGGATATGAGGAGGGGGGGTGCAACTGCCCATGTGGGCAGAGCTCTGTTCTCAATGGTTCCTTCCGTGACTGGTAGCAGGCACACAGTGGGACAGGAGGCATAACTCATAGGTGAGTGGGATGATGGCAAAGTCTGAGACCTGGACTTGATGTGTATGTTTGTGGGTGACACCAGCAGGTATAGGGATAAGTTCTGAAGGATGGAGATAAGGTAGAGGAAGAGTTCCACGTGGGCCATGGCCTTGCCCGTGCAGCTGCACTTTCCTGTGAGCATAGGGGAGTGCAAGAGTGTCACACTTGCACAGGGTAATAGAGGCATGGAAAGCGTTCTGGCCCCATCACTCCTCTTAACTTCAGCTGCCTCCTCAGCATCTCTGGGGTCATGATAATATACACTTTATAGTGTCATTATAAAGACTCAGTGGGTTCCTATATTTAATCCTTAGGTAGGATCTGCTGCTTAAAGGGACTCTACAGGTGGCAGCTACTTCTCTGAGGGCTCTGATTCCATCGGATTCCAAGATGGAATAGGTCTAAAGTATCCACAGATTTGAAGGTTCTGTTCATTTCAATTTCTTAACTGTTTATAAAGTGCCTAATTTGTACCAGATACTGGTGAAGAGTAAAAAAGAAAGCTGACACTTAAACAGTACTTATGTAGTCACCCTTCCAATGGTTTGGAGAGATCAATCTCCATTTTACAGCAGGCAGCTGAAATAACTCACCCATGGCCTACAGTTTGTAAGTGGTGGGGTGGGGTCCTGGTTCCTAACCACTGCACTGACTCCCGTTGCCACAGGATTACAGTTAAATTACCACTGTACTGAGATTTTATCCCATGGGTGCAAACCATGCTCACGGGGAAGGTATACCTTGCTACGTGTGCTTGTATGGCTTGCATACTTGAAATGCTTTTAATGTTTTAAAATGGTTGAAAAATATGACAAGAAAAATAATATTTTGTGACACATGAAAATTAAATTCAAATTTCAGTGTCTACTGAAAAAAGGCCTTCTGGGAACCCGGAGTGTCTCCATTTAAGTTTTGTCTTTGGCCACTTTTGTGCTATACAGCAGCAGAAGTGAGTGGTTACAACAAAGTATACCCTGCAAAACCTAAAACAGTTATTATATGGTCCTTTACATAAAAGTTTGCTGACTCTGATTAATGCTTTCATTGTTGCAATTTTGTTTTCCTAGTGAGCCAAGTCAATGATTCTAATATCCTATGATTCCAAGATTCAAAGTTTATGATTTTTCTATAGCTTATGATGCTATGAGTCAATTCCTATTCAGACCTGGACGTCAAATACAGACATGGTTCTGGGGACATAACTAGCATGTTCCTGGAGGAAACTCAGACCATAGAGACCTACCAGAGCAAAAAAGCACAAAGGCTTCAGTCTTCTTGAGGTGACCTTGCCCGTCCAGGGAGTGTTGGGGATAGACGGCACCTGGGCAGCGGAAGTATTTTGGGTCTTTGAGGATGGAGGCAAGCAGGGGAAACACATTGGCGTCCTGGGGTGAAGAAGGGGGCAGTTAGAAGAAATCAGTGTTAGAGTATGAAGTAGGGAAACAGGAGGAGAGAGAGGTGATTGGAGAAAGAGGGGGTGACACTGAAAGTGCAACTCCAACTTAGGAAGAAAGTAGCCTCAGAAATTAGTGTCCTCGGAGACACTGTGGGGAACTCCCATGGGTGCAATGTTGGTCACTCTCTGTATCTCATGGATCACAGCTTCTCTGAAGACACCTTGATGCAGTCACCCACACTTTGGGCACAATGTGGTCCAGTAGCCTGGTCAATCTCTTCAAGGATCTTGGCTGGAAGAGGTCAGAATTCATAGGACAGAAGGTCACAGTGATTATACAAAATCCATTATGCAATAACCAGGACACTTCCTGGCACAAGGAAAGCTTCCAGTAAATATCTGATTATTGAAAATAGTAAATTCAGACTGGATAATGAAGATGAGGCTAGCATAGTTGAGTGGATATGGGTTAGTCTCTCCCATCATCTCTAGCAGGAGAAATCTAACAGCTTGCTTTAACTATGTTGGAAGGTAGACAAGTTAAAATTGGAGTTTTTTATTTAGCAAGATATTGAGTTTCCTCACTAATAGTTACTCAACAGACCAGACTATCACGTGTTGGAAATGGATTTTATGTGAATCTGACACCAAGTAGAAGGTTATATTAAATAGCCTTACTGTGCTGAGAATCCAAAATTCTGTATTCACTACATCTTGAGGTCCTAAAGTTGAAAGAGTCTAAGGCAGTGGGTTTCTAAGTTTTCTATAGTATGTCTTCCTTCCTGTTGGGAGTGGGAGACATTGGGGAGCGTCTCAAGAGCAGATCCTAAGATTCTGCCTCAGGATGCTTCCCCAGCAGCAGGAATCCATAGTAGAGGGTTGAGCTCACTGATTTTGTGTCACCAAAGGAGAAGTTGAAAGTGGTGAGGACCAGGTTCTTGAGGTTTAATTCAGTGCAGGGATTATTATTATCGTGAAAATGAAGAGGATAGTAAACATTTTCTTTATTTGTCTTCTTATGCCCTCCCTATGTTCAAGGAAGTACTTTATGAAAAGAAAACAGGTGGGTAAACCAACGTAGTGTCTGGGAAAGGATGTTCCAGGTAGAGGAGATAACCAGAGCAAACATCCTGAAGCAGGAGGATATATGCTGTGTGAGAGGAACAGAGAGGAGGAGGCAAGTGGTTGGAGTGAAGTGAACAATAGGGAGAATAGTGAACAATAGGGAGAAGAGTGGAGTAGAAAGCAAAGTGCCTTGGAAAATTTGGAAGTTGTAGGACATGAGGGTATATAATTCTAAACTTCCAAGTGTTAAAGTTGTCTTACATAAAAATATAAATTTCTAAAATTTGAATATTCTAAAGTTCTATAAGTATTAAGCTTCTACATTTCTAAATTCTTAAACATAAAATTTCTCAAATTCTATGACTCTAATGTTATTATTCTAGTTTTCTTCAGTTTTAAGTCTCTAGTATATATAATTATAAAGTTTTAACAATGGAACAGAATAGAGAGCGCAAAAATAAACCCACACATATTATTTATGACTGATGAGTCAAAAATATACAATAAGGAATGGATAGTTTCTTCAATAAATAGTGTCTAGAAAACTGGTCAGTAACATGCAAAAGAATGAAACTGGACCACTATCTTACACCATACACAAAAATAACTCAAAATAGATTAAAGACTTTAATGTAAGACTTGAAACCCTAAAATTTCTAGAATAAAACATAGGTAGTAAGCTCCCTGACATCAGTCTTGATGATGATTTTTTTGGATTTGACACCAAACGCAAAGGCAACAAAAACAGAAATAAACAAGTCGAACTACATCAAACTAAAAAACTTCTGCACAGCAAAGGAATCCATCAACAAAATGATCGTGCAACCTATGGGATGTGAAAAAATATTTGGAAATCATATATTTGACATGGGTTAATATCCAAAATATATAATGAGCTCATATATCTCGATAGTGAAAAGCAAAACAATCCAATTAGAAAATGGGCAGGGGGTTTGAATAGAACTTTTACAAGAATACATACACATGGCCAACAGGTACATGAAAAGGTGCTCATCGCTGAACACGAGGGTAGCGCAAATCAAGGCCACAATGAGGTATCACCTCACACATGTTCGAACGGCTATTATCAAAAAGACAAGAAATAACAAGTGTTGGTGACAATGTGGAGAAAAGGGAATCCTTGTACACTTCTGGCGGGGATATAAATTGCTGCAGCCACTAGAGAAAATACGTAGATTCCTGAAAAAATTAAAAATAGAACTATAGTATAATCTAGCATTTCTACTTCTGGTTATTTATCTGAAGGAAATGAAAACAGTAACTCAAAACAATTTTCATCCTCATGTTCATTGTAGCATTATTTACAATAGCCAAGACATGGAAAAAATCTAAGTGTCCATCATTGGATGAATAGATAAGAAATGAAATATATATATAGGGATATTATTCAGCCATCAAAAAGAAGGAAATCTTGCCATTTGAGACAACATGATTGGATCTTGAAGGCATTATGTGAAGTGAAATGTGTCAAACAGAGAAAGACAAATACCATATGATCTCACTTATTTGTGGAATCTAAAAACCAAACAAAAGCAGAGCACAGAGGTGCAGAGAAACAGATTCATGGTTGCCAGTGGCTGGGGGTGGGAGGTGAGCAAAATGAGTGATGGGGTCAAAAGGTACAAATTTCAGTTATAAAATAAATAAGCCATGTGGGTATAATGTACAGCATGATGAATATGGTTAATAATACTCCATTGTATATTTCTTCTTTTTTTTTTTTCCTAAAGATTGGCACCTGGGCTAACAACCATTGCCAATCTTTTTTTTTTTTTTTTGCTTTATCTCACCAACCCCCTCCCTCCGTACACAGTTGTATATCTTAGTTGCAGGTCCTTCTAGTTGTGGGATGTGGGACACTGCCTCAACGTGGCCTGACGAGCAGTGCCATGTCCGTGCCCAGGATCCGAACCCTGGGCTGCCGCAGCAGAGCACACGAACTTAACCACTAGGCCACGGAGCCGGCCCCATATTTCAAAGTTACTAAGCGAGTAGATCTTAAAAGAATTTATCACAAGAAAAAAATTTCTGTAACTCTGTATGGTGATGAATGTGAACTAGACTTATTGTAGTGGTCATTTCACAATACATACGAATATTGAATAATTATTTTGTACTCCTGAAATGAATATAATGTTATATGTCAGTTATATCTCAATAAAAAAATTGCAGGATGAAAAAAATTTTTAAGATTTGATAGTGACATCAATAAGACATAGGAAGAATAGGAATAGAAAGCCTTGGACTCCTCTTTTCCCACAGATACATCAATTCAACACCAACCCAGGGATCAATTCAATTTATGAGAAATCCAGAAACTAGCCGAGAGACTCCTGTACCTGGATGAGTGCAACACCAGTCACTGATAAGAAATTGAAAGGAAAATTGGAAACAGTCTCTTGCCACAATCTCCCCTCCTGGCACATCACCACATGATCAAGAGGGAACCCTTAGTTCTCAGACTCTCCCTGAGAATAGAAGGAGTTGGACTGCACACTTAGTGCCCCAAATTTTCTGGGTGCTACCTGAGGAGCTGGCTTCTGTGTCACCCGCATCAGAACACCATCAGGGCTTGGCATTTGCTAGTTCCTTGGGGGCCACAGAGAACAATGCGGTAGTTTGAAGTAGCATGCAAGTACTCACCACAGCGCCCCCTGTCTCAACGAAGAGTGAGTGGGAGAAGAAACAAACTCCAGCTCCCAGCTTCTCCCTGCAGATGGAAAGAGTTGGACTACAGATCTGAGGCCCCACATTTTCTGGTGCTACTGAAGAACTGCCTTCTATCTCATCTGTCTTGGAGCACTGACAGAGCCTGAAATACACTAGTCCCCTAGCAGCTACAGAAAACAAACTGGTGGCTTGAATTAGCATGCAAGCCCTCAGCACAACTCCTCCTTCCTGCTCAGCATAGAATGAGCAGTTGATAAATCCCAGCTCCAAGCTTCTTTTAGAGGAGGGAAAGAGTTGGACTGCACATATAACATCCCAACTTTTCTTGGAACTACTCAAGACTGACTTTTGTCTCATCTGTCTTGGATTGCTGAGAGGACTCAGTATAAAATAGACCCCTGGGGGCCACAGTGAACAAAGTGGTAGTTTGAACAAACATGTGGGCACTTGTTACAGTTCCTCTCTCTGGCTCAACACAGAGTGAGTGGGTGAAAAAACACAGCTCCCAGCTTATCCATGGAGAGTGAAAGAGTTGGATTGCTCTTCCAGCATTCCAACTTCTTGGGGAGCTCCCCAAAGGAGTGGCTCCTGTCCCATCTGTCTCAGACTGCTGAGGGTACTCTAGAGGCCTGAGGTCTTCTAAAAACAAAGACAGTGGTTTGGAGTAGCATGAAGGTTTGAGAGAACCACAGAAACTCTAGCCAGGTTGATTGGGGAAGATCTCTGTATCTAGCCGATCCATAAACACTGGGAGAGGTGGCGTTTTTTCCTAATGCATAGATACCAACACAAAGAGTCAAGGAAAGTGAAGAAAAATGATCCAAACAAAGGCACAAGAGAAAACTCCAGAAACTGAACACAATGAAACAGAGATATATGTATTACCTGACAGAGAATTCAAAACAACCATCACAAAAATGCTCAAAATGTGTACAATGCTCAAGTTGTACACAAAGTTACAATTTCAACAAAGAGAACATTTTTAAAACAACCAGACAGAAATATTGGAACTGCAGAATATAAAAACTGAACTGAAAAATTCAATAGAGGAGGTCAACGGCAGAGAGTCAGCAGAACGAATCTGAATTAGTGACCTCAAAATCAAATCATTTTAAATTACCCAGTTAGAGGAGAAAAAGAAAAAAAATGCATGGAAAAGTGGGAAGTTAGCTTGTGGGATTTCAGGGAACCCAAACAGTGTACCAATATATGCATTATGGGAGTCTCAGAAGGAGAAGAGAGAGAGAAAAATGCAGTAACCTTGTTCGAAGAAATAATGGCTGAAAACTTCCCAAATCTGTAGAAAGAAATGGACATACAAATCCAGGAAGATCAAAGAATATTGAATAAGACAAACTGAAAGAAATCCACACACTGAGACACCTTATAGTCACACTGTCACAAGTCAAATACAAAGAGAAATTGGAAAGCAGCAAAAGAAAATTGAATTGTCATATGCAAGGGTACCTCCATTAGACTATCGTGTGGATTTTTCAGCAGAATCTTTGAATGCTTGAAGGCAGTGGGATAATGCAGTCAAAGTCGTGACAGAAAAACTACCAACCAAGAATACTATACTCAGCAAAATTGTCTTTCAAAAATGATAAAAATTTTTCCATGACAAACGAAAGCTGAGGGATTTCATCACCACTAGATCTGCCTTAAATGAAGTGCTTGAGGGTGTTCTTCAAGTTGAAATGAAAGGACGCTAAACAACAATACAACAGCATAAGAAAGTATAAAATTTGTAGGTAAAGGTAAATATATATACAAATACAGAAGACTGCATTGCTGTAATGGTGATGAGTAAAGCATTTTTAATTTTAGTATAAAGTTACAAGACAAAAGTATTACTAATAAATAACTAAAATACTTTAATAGATACACAATATAAAAAATGGAAACTGAGAAATCAATAACATGAATTGTGGGAGGGGGAGAAGTAAAACTGTCAAGTTTTTGTATGCAACCGAAGTTAAGATGTTACCAGATTATCATGGATTGTTATAAGGTATTTTATGTACACCCCATGATAACCACAAAGAAAATGCCTATAGCAGTTAGAGGCAAAATGAGAGAGAGAGAGAAACATGTCAAAGCATATCAATATGATAAAAAGGAAAACAATGAAACACAAAGGAAGACAGTAAAAGAGGAAAAGAGGGGCAAAAGAACTACAAAACAAACAGTATACAAATAACAGAATGCAATAGTAAATCCTTCCCAATCAATAATTATTTACAATATATATGAATTAAACTCCCCAATCAAAAGATATAGATTAGCTCAATGGATAATGAAAACAAGACCCAACTACACACTGTCTACAAGAGACTCACTTTAGATTTAAGGACGCGTATACGGTGAAAATGAAGGGACAGAAAAAGATATTCCATGAAATGATAACCAAAAGAGAGTAGGGATGGCCATACGTATATCAGAAAAAAAAAAAAGACATTAACTCAAAAACTGTCACAAGAAACAAAGACATTATATAATGATAAAAGAGTCAATCTACCAAGAAAATATAACAATTAGAAATAAAAATGTGCCTGACATCACAGCACCTAAATATGTAAAGCAAACATTGAAAGAATTGAAGTGAGAAATAGATGGCAGTATGAAGTATGAGACTTCAATATCCCTCTTTCTATAATACATAGAACAACCAGACAGAAAATTAACAGTGTATGTGAACAACACTATAGACAAAATGAACCTAACAGACATATACAACGTTCAACCCAACAACAGCAGAATTTACATTCTCTCAAGTGCACATGAAACAGGATAGAGCCTAGGTTAGGTCACAAAACAAGCCTTAAAACTTACGATTGAAATAATACCAAGCATCTTTTCAAACGAAGATGGAATGAAAGTAGAAATCAATAACAGAAGGAAAATTGGAAACTTCACTAAGAGGGGCAATTAAACAACACACTTTTGAACAACCAATGAGTCACAGAAGAAACCAAAAATAAATTAGAAAATATCTTAAGATAAATGAAAGTGAAAACACAACATACCAAAATTTATGGGATGCAGCAAAAGCTGAATGAAGAGGGAAGTTTTTAGCACAAATGCCTACATTTACAAAGAAGAATAACTTCAAATAAATGACCTAACTTTACACATCAATGAACTAGAAAACGAAGAAAAAGTTAAATACAAAGTGAACACAAAGGAGGAAAAGATAAAAAAAAAAATTAGAGCAGAAATAAGCAAAATAGGGAGTAGGAAAACAAGAGCAAAAATCAACAAACTAAGTTGGGTTTCTTTTTGAAAGATAGACAAAACTGACAAACCTTTAGAAAGATTAAATAAAAAAAAGAGATAAGACTCACATAAATACAATCAGAAATGAAAGAGACATTACAACCGATAACAGGAATAAAAATGATTGTGTGACTACTGTGAACAATTATATATCAAGGAAATGGATAACCTAGGAGAAATGGATAAATTCCTAGAAACATATAGTCTAGTAAGACTGAATCATGAAGAAACAGAAAATTAAACAGATGTAAAATTAGTAAGATTAAAAATCTCAAAACAAAGAAAATCATAGGACCAAATGTCTTCACTGTTGAGTTCTACCAAAGATTTAAGGAAAAATTAATGCCAATCCTTGTCAAACTCTTCCAAAATATTTTAAAAGGCACACCTCCAAATTCATTTTATGAGACCACTATTACCCTGATACCAAAGCAAGACAAAGATATCACAAGAAAAGAAAAATGCAAGTCAATACCCATGATGAACATAGATGCAAAAATCCTCAGCACAATACTACCAAGGTGAATTCAACAGCCCATCAAAAGGCTTATACACTATGATGAAATTGGATCTATCCCTGGGATGCAAGCGTGGTGCAACATATGAAAATCAAATAATGTGATACATCACATAAACAGATGAAGGATAAAATCATGTGATCATTTCAATAGATGCAGAAAAGTGTTCGGTAAAATTTATCATTTTATGATAAAAAGTCTCAACAAACTAGGAATAGAGAGATATAACCTGAAAATTATAAAGGCCATATTTGAAAAACCTGCAGCTAACAGCATACTTGATGGTGTAAAACTGAAAGCTTTTCCACTAAGATGAGGAAGAAGGCAAGGATGCCCACTCTCATCACTTCCTTTCAACATAGTATTGGAAATCCTAGCAAGAGCAATTAGGCAAGAAAAAGAAATAAAATCATTCAAGTCAGAAAATGAATTAAAATATTCTCTGTTTGCAGATGACATGATCTTATATATAGAAAACCTTAAAGACCCCACAAACAAGCTATTAAAATGAGTACATTTAGTAAAGATGCAGGATATAAAATCAACATACAAAGATCAACTGTGTTTCCATATACTAATAACAAACTATCCAGAAGGAAATTAAGAAAACTATGCTATATACAATCGTATCAAAAAGAATAAAATACCTAGGAATAAACTTAAGAAGTGAAAGACTTGTACATTGAAAAATAAAGTACAAAACATTGGTTACAAAATTAGAGGACACAAACAAATGGGAAGATATCTTGTGTTCAAGGATTGGAAAACTTCATATCGTTAAACTATCCATACTACCCAAAGCTGTCTACAGATTTAAATCAATCCCTAAGACAACCTCAAGGACATTCTTTACAGAAATAAAAAAAAAATTCTGAAATTTATGTGGAACCAAAAAAGATCCCAAACAGCCAAACGAATCTTATTGAAAAAGAACAAAGGTGGAGGCATCACCCTTCATGATTTCAAAATATATTACAAAGCTGCAGCAAATAAAACAGTATGGTATTGGCATAATGAAAGAAATATAGATCAATGGAAGAGAATAGAGAACTCAGAAATAAATCTACTCACATATGGTCAACTGATCTTCAAAATGGTGCCAAGAATAGACAATGAGGAAAAGATAATCTTTTCAACAAATGGTGTTGAGAAAACTGGATATCTATGTGCAAAAGAATGAAATTGAACCTTTACCTTACAACATACACAAAAGTCAACTTAAAATGGATTAAAGACCTAAAAATAAGATCTGAAACTGTGAACTGCTACAAGAAAACATTGTGGAAATGCTTTATGAAATTGGTCTTGGCAATGATTTCATGAACATGACACCAAAAACACAGGCGACAAAAGCAAAAATAGACTAGTGGGACTACATCAAACTAAAAAGCTTCTGCAGAGTAAAGGAAACAACCGACAAAATGAAAAGGTAACCTACAGAACGGGAGGGAATATTTACAAACCATGTATCTGAGAAGGAGATAACATGCAAAATGTATAAGAAAAACCTACAACTCAATGTAAAAAGCTGATGAACTGATTTTAAAAGGAGCTAATGTCTTGAATAGATATTTCTACAAAGAAGACAAACAAATGGCTAAGTATGTGAAAACATACTCAATATCATTAATCTTTGGGTCAATGCAAAGCAAACCACAATGAGGTAGCATCTCACATCTATTAGGATGACTATTCTCAGAAAAACAAAAGACAGGTGTTGAACTTGTGAAGAAACTGGAACACTTGTACACAGTTGGTGGGAAAGCAAAATGTTGCAGCCAGAATTGAAACAGTATGGAGGATCTGGAAAAATTTAAAAATAGAACTGCCATATGATCCAGCAATCCCACTTTTGGGTACATAGCCAAAAGAAAGGAAATCAGGAACTCAACGAGATATTAGCACTCCTATGTCATTGGAGCACTATTCATTTTTTGAGATTCAAAGTTTTACCTAAAAATATTCCAAGAGTTTAGACTTTTACAGTTTCTATGTTTTATCTCTAGCTGTAAGCAACCATGTAAGACTATAATTACTATTTTATCCCAAACAGGTTTACAAATAGTGTTAGAGTGGCAGGCATCATGAGATGAGAGGAAAGGATTGGGAAAGGAGAGTAGCACCTGCTAAATCTTGATGAGGAAGCAGTCAATGAAGTCCCAAGGGTTTTGGGGGTCAAGGGATGTTTCTTTGATCTTTACCTCAGAGGCAATGACGTCCTTGAGCTCCTCTATCAAGTAGTAGACACGATGTGCCATCCTGGCAAATATTGCACAATTCCAGAATACATGCCACAGAGCTGTGGGAACTAGGCAAAGGAAATTTGTCAGTGATGGGCACCAGGGGCCAGCATGGGTTGAGCCTGGAGGCAGACAGCTAGTCTAAAAGTCCAGCACTGAGTTTGAGAATTAGGTGAGTCCATTTGCTTCTTAGAGACTCAGGACTTATTTGTACTTTCCTCTAAATGTTTTGGGGAGGATTAAGACAGGTATAGGCAGACGCTTAGTTAACTGAGGTTGGCGGTGAACTGAGAGGTAACCGGTGGGCACCTGTGGCCAGGGTGTGCTCATCTCAAGGAAACTCTTATTGGTCATCCACAGTAGCTTCAGGAATTTCTTGTCTTCACAGTTGAAGTGGCTTCCAAAGATGACAGAACTGATGCTGTTGCTGACAATAAAGCTCAGGAAGAAGCCTTATTGGGCCCCAGGTGATAGAAATTTTCTATGTTGGAAGCAATGATGAGCAGCATGGGACGTGGAATCATTTAGTTGTGGCTATGAGTCATGGCTTGGCTGCTTAGAAGAATGTGTGAGTCATTTCAATTTTGTGTGCTGAGTCTAGATTTCCCACAATGCAAGTTGGTTTAATAAACACTTCATTGGTTGATGAGGACTCAAAATCATTATGTGTGTTAAATATTTAGCTTGGTGTCTGGCATGTGGTAAGCACTCGACACGGGCTAGCGAGGCTTATTGCTATTTTTTGTTATTCTTTCTATGTGTTTGTAGGAAGAGTTACATACTTGGGAAAGAAGTTCTGGTAAGGGACATAAAAAAAAGAATGCTTGATTTCTGAGTCCAGCTCTACCACTGATGCCATTTGCTCTATTAAGAAAATTCCTCCCTAGGCGTCGGTTGCACCGTTTGCAAAATACGATGCTGGTCTTAGCTCAAGGCATTTGGGACAATTTCTCCCACATAACTCAAACACTGACAAATATACAATTTTACAAATGACTATTGTGGGTATAAAGACATTCAAAACTTTCATGTAGATTCTCTTAAGCCATCCACAGAGCTCAGGTGAGAAGTCTCTGATTTAGAGAAATTTGTCCCTCTTTCACTCATTTATTTATTTTTGTATTTCTCAACCTCGGCATCTTTTCTATGTATACCTCAGTGTTTTCTAAACTTATCATTGGGCAGAGAGTGGACTTCTTTAAAAATGTAGTGAAACTTTGATTTTATCTGCACAAAAAGGCAGAAACTCATGCTTTGGCAAATTCTGCCTGCAATTTCAGGGGCTCACAGACTCCCTGCCGTGCAATGATTAAACTTTCTGGACACAAGGATCTTTAAGGGTCTTTCATCTTAACTTTTAAAATGGACCCTGACTGGGAAAATCTGTGAATGCTAAATTAATCTTTTCTCATCCTCTCCCAATCCAGAGCTTTCTCCCGCCAACACCTCTCCTTTGGAGACTGAACTCACTACAATCACCCAGTATGCTTGTAGCGCTCCACTTGTTGGCATCCATACCACTGGTGTTATGAAATTCTTCAAGCAGAAATCCAACCTCCTCCTGGATCCACTCCTCAATGCTCAGCTTTCCCATCTTGAAGTCTCAAAGGAAGGTCAGGGAGAAGTGTCAGAGAATCATCCATTGTTCTCTTTTAGCCAGACTTACACCTGCCAGAATCTCAGTTTTAGGCTCCCGCCTTCCCTTCTGTTTATGCCCAACCCTATGCTGGACGGGGAGGGTGCCAGAATAAGAAAGCTCTAGACTCTATTCTCAGTGAAGCCCTTCCAACCTCCCCAGGCTCAATGGGGAGACCAAGTCATAGACTGAGGTTGGAGGATAGGGAATCAGGCAAGGAATGTTTCAGTGAAATCAAGGAGAGCTTCTCAGAGGACATATTTGCAACTGGATAAATAATGGGCTAGATGCATTAGAAGGTAAAGGGAGGGATAAGTGCAATGTGAAGTACTCTGAAATGGAGAGACTTTTCTCAATACCACTTGGATTTTCTAGACATGCACATTTATGTACAGTTAAAATCACACTTGGATATCAATGTATCTACACTAAAGAAATTACCATGTAGTCAGAAACTTCCAGGTATGGAAGGATGGTTGAGTTGATATTTGTAAATTAATCAAAAGAGTGGGAGGAATGACCAATGTAAGTAAGAGTTTATGACTGGATTAAGGGACAGATGGGTGAGTGAAAGAGTAAATGGATGAGTAGAGGGGAAATAAGTGGACTGTTTGAGAATCAGATGGATAAAAGTTTGGAAGAATAGATGTATGGAAACATTAAGAGATTTATTAATGAATGAATATATGGACTAACTATGGATGGATTAATGGATGGATGGATGGATGGAAGAATGGAGAGAATGATGTGAGAGTATTTGGAATTGAAGGGTGTGGGCAGTTAGAGATGTATGCATAGGTAACACTAGACCAGGATCTACCTAAATGAAGGAGGCAGGTGCCTATGTGTAGTGGGTATGTGTGTGTTTGTGGAGGAAGGTTAGAAGTAACCTTGGCTGTGAGGATTTGATTGGGTACATAAATCATGTAGTTAATCTATTAAAAATGAGAACGGACATAACACAGCAGGTATTCCAGAGCCAGATGGTTTGGGTTCAATCCTGGTTCTCCCACTTACTCACTGTGTGATATTATCAAAACTTTCCTACTCTAAACTTCCTTATTTGAAATTCTATGATGCTGTTAATAGTTCCCTTGAAGGTGTCAATGTGCTAGTGAATGTTTAGTACTTATGAAAAATCTGAGACACAAGAAAGTGCATTACAAACATTTCATGTTTTTGCTGTTGTTATCTACCATGACATTGGGACTTTTGCTCTATTGAAGGCAATTCTCCAGGACCACTGAGCTCATCTGCTCGGTATACCATGGCCTCCTTCACTGCTTCATGTCCACATAGAATAACTACTGGCTGGGGACCTATGTACATGGTGAAGACTGGGCCATATTTCACCCTGAGCTGGGTGCAAAGGAAGACAGAACAAGAGGAGGATTATTGACCAACCAAGAATTTTAGGGTGGAGACTCAGGGGGACACAGATGAGGAAAGGGGGATAAAGGGTAAGTCCTGATGTTGGAAGGACTATTGAAAAAGAAAAGCAGAGGAGCCTTGGTTCCTGTGATCCTGGGTGAGCCCTTTCCTTCCCAACATTTTCCCAAGCTTTAGTTTTCTCATCTGTAAAATTACAGACTTGGGTTAGACAAACTCCAAAGTCCATTCTTCTCTCTCTGAAATGCTAACCATCTAGAATCCTAAGATTTCATGTTACTGAATCTCAAAGTTCAACCTGAGTGTCAGAGGCCTTGTGTTTAAGAATTTAAGGTGCTGTAGTTCTAAAGTTGTGAGATTGTGAGAGTGTGAAGTTCAATTATACTAGAAGTCTACATTTCAAAGATTTTAATATTCTGGGACTCCATACTCTAGTTTGGCATGTCTGTGTTTCAAGGAGTCTGTGGTTTAGAAGTGACAAGCTTTTAAGTGTATCTGGCTGTAGAACTAGTTTTTCTTCGGCCTGCCTGAGAGGAGAAGAGAGACTCAACCTGGTGCCGGTCAAGAGGTGTGTCCAGGGCATCATGTTCTGCCTGAACGGATTCTGGGAAATCAGCTTATACTGAAATCTGAACACCCCGGGATTAAAGTTTTCTGGGTATGGACACCATCAGGGAAGAGATTGCGCTATCCAGGGGATGGTTATATAACCAACAATCACCAGTAAAGGCAGATTGCATTCACCCAAGAAAACACCTCGCCCTTTCCCTTTTCTTCATATTTCTAGTCCTCAGGTCTAGACCTCTAAACTCTGAGGTGAGGTCAACTCCCAGTTTGAACATCTCTTTGTTAGTGCAGAGACAGTGGAACATCATTGTAGCTTAGTGCAATTAAGAGTCAAGCAGGGTTCAAGTCTCTGCCCTATCGTTTCCTCATTGAGTGAGTCACCTAATTCATCTCTGGGCCTCAGTCTTCCCATTTATCAAATAGGATAACCATACTGTCTTCCAAAGGCTTGCTAGGGAACAAGGATGACTCCTTTGCCTTTGCCAGACCTAACTCATCTGTTTTTTTTTAAATATAAAAAAGGGAGACAAAGATTCAGAACACCAAGAGAAATATATTATTAGACAGCCCCTCCTTTTTCTACTCAAGATAATATTAAGTAATAATAAACCAAGATCACCTGTATTGGTTTATCTGACCTTTGCTGTTGAATCTGTGGAGGTGTGTGCATTTGTTTCCAAAATCTAAGATGTAGAGACCACTTCCCAGCCCTAATCTCAGGAGAGAAATCCAACCTGGCAGTTTGTTAAATGATGTGTTAATTACACAGATGTTCATTTTATTTTCTTTAAAGAGTTTGTTAATATATTGTACATTCATTTGTACATATTACAGGCTTCAAAAGAAATTAAGCATTGTATTCCTGGACCGTAAGGGATATACTTAAACATCTATAATAAATCTGTAATAAACATCCATAATAAATAAACATTTCTATCTGATGCTAAGATGATACACATTTGTTATACATAATTTAAACAACACAGTAAAGGATAAAGAAGTAAAAATAACTTCTATGGTAGATTAAATTATTGTTCAGAAATATTTGTTCCTTCTTTCCCACCATCCCGATGAACAGAGTGTATGTCCTCACACCTTGATTTGGGGATGGCCTTGTGACTTTCTTTGAGTAGCAAACGTAGAGTGATCACAGACTTGAAAAGCACCTGAGCGACTTCTGGTTTCTGGTCTGGCGTGTAAGGATCTCGAAAGTCATCACTCCATCCTAACAATGAATAAAAAGCTGAACAAAGTAAAAAAGCAACAAGTCTTCTTAGATCCAAGAAGTGAGGTCACAGCACAAAGTGTTGTCCCCAAAATTGGAGAGACTGACAGGCCAATATAGAAGATCACAACCCACCAGACTACAAGTCTCTATGGGCATCAGTGCCGGGGTAGGAGAACCTAGCTGTAACTGACAGCTAGGTGTGAGAGGTTCATGGTGGGCCAATCTGAGAGATAAAAATTCCAGGGAGACTCAGTCATTGGGGGCCCCCAAACCATTGTGAGTTTTATCTCTGGAAGCTCTACCATGTTCTCACATTGAATATCAGGAAAATATCTTCATCCTTCTGGCAGAAAGACAGGGAAAGGAACTATTTTGAAATCCAACTGAGAATTCTGTTCTTAACAAATTCTGCCCTCAGAAGAAACTATTTAACCAGAGCCTAACCAGCTAGATTTTCTTTATCAGAGCCTAACTGACATAGGGAAGGGGAAATACCCAACACCAGCCCATTCTAGCCATCCTGTCCCACCTAAGTGGGAAGACAAAACCTGAAAAACACTTGTGAAGCTTGCAGTCCAGACACAGGCTCAATAAAGAACTGAGACCTAATCATAGGATCATAAAATGCCTCCCCCCTCCTCACACCTCACCACCACTTTACTAAAGGCCTGTTTACAGCAGTTCTTTGACTGAGTCATCAAGTCTGGCTATCAAGAAAAAATTTCAGGATGTACCAAAATGCAAAAAGTAGTTTGAAAACACAGAACAAGCATCAAAACCAGATTCATACATGGCAAACATTGGAATTATCAGACCAGGAATTTAAAGCAACTATGATTATCATGTTGAGGCTTCTAATGGATAAAGTAGACAGCATGCAAGAACAGATGGGCAATGTCAGCAGAGAGATAAATGCTGTAAGAAAGAACCAAAAAGAAATGCTAGAGATCAAAGGCCTTGCAACATAAATGAAAAATGTCTTTGATGGACTTATTGGTACACTGGACGTGGCTGAAAAAAAGAATCTCTGGCAACAAAGGAGCAGAGGGCCTACAATGGAGAAAAGAAAGTCTCTTCAACAAATGGTGCTGGGAAAACTGGACAGCCACATGCAAAAGATTGAAAATTGACCATTCTTTTTCACTATTCACCAAAATAAACTCAAAATGGATCAAAGACCTAAAGATTAGGCAGGAAACAATAAGGCTTCTAGAAGAGAATATAGGCAGTACGCTCTTTGATATCAGTTTCAAAAGAATCTTTTCGGACACTATAACTCCTCAGTTGAGGGAAACAATAGAAAGAATAAACAAATGGGACTTCATCAGACTAAAGAGCTTCTTCAAGGCAAGGGAAAACAGGATTGAAACAAAAAAACAGCTCACTAATTGGGAAAAAATATTTACAAGCCACTTATCCGAAAAGGGTTAATCTCCATAATATACAAAGAACTCACACTGCTTAACAACAAAAAAACAAACAACCCGATCAAAAAATGGGCAGAGGACATGAACAGACATTTCTCCAAAGAAGGCTTAAGTATGGCCAATAGACACATGAAAAGATGTTCATCATCGCTAATCATCAGGGAAATGCAAATCAAAACTACACTAAGATATCACCTTACACCTGTTAGATTGGCAAAAACCTCCAAAACCAAGAGCGACAAATGTTGGAGAGGTTGTGGAGAAAAAGGAACCCTCATACACTGTTGGTGGGAATGCAAACTGGTACAGCCATTATGGAAAACAGTATAGAGATTTCTCAAAAAGTTAAAAATAGAAATACCCCATGACCCAGCCATCCCATTACTGGGTATCTATCCTAAGAACCTCAAATCAGAAATCCCAAGAGTCCCTTGCACCCCTATGTTCATCACAGCATTATTTACAATAGCCAAGATGTGGAACCAACCTACATGCCCAGAAACTGATGATTGGATAAAGAAGATATGGTATATATACACAATGGAATACTACTCAGCCATAAAAAAAGACAAAATTGGCCCATTCGCAGCAACGTGGATGGACCTCATGGGTATTATGTTAAGCGAAATAAGCCAGTCAGAGAAAGACGAACTCTATATGACTCCACTCATAGGTGGAAGTTAACATATTGACAAGGAGATCTGATCGGTGGTTCCAGGGAAAAGGGGGTTGGGGGGAGGGTACGGAGGGGGAAGAGGTGTACCCACAACATGACTAACAATAATGTACAACTGAAATCTCACAAGGTTGTAATCTATCATACCATTAATAATAAGAATAAAAAAAAATTGATCCCTTATCTTTTTTTTTTTGACAAAGCTGTGTTTTGGGAATAAAGCAAAAGGATGTTAGCTATGAGTTTAATTAATGGCATTGGTTACTAGGTTTCAAGCTATGAAGCAAAAAAGTACTATTAAGCAACTATAAAGTTTTAATATTTGGCATATTCTGGAAATATTTCTAGTTTATGTGACTCTGACTGATTTAATTTTTGTCTAAAAACACTTCTATGTCTTCTCTTTGCTTTACCACTGTGTAAAAATAATGTTAGCACAATAATCTAGTCTGTTCATGGCCTGGCTTATTTTGCTGTGAGTAGCCTAATTATTTTAAATATCTATAAATACTTCTGTTTTTTTCCTAGTCGGATTAACTAATATCACTTTATTAAGATTACAAAATCATGTGTTTAACTGACTTAAATTGTGATAGGTAATATCTTTATAAAAAGATATGCATTCTTATAATGCTTCAGTCATAAGGACTGGATGTTTTCAATTTAAATTGCAATTTTCAGATTCATAATTAGCTTTCAGAGCTTAGAATATTATTAAATTGAAGAGAGCTAATTAATAAATAATCTTTGAATATCTAGATAATTTCAAATTAAGAACAAAGATACAAAGACTGCTTACTGAATCACTAAACAGTTTTAATTTACTCGTTGAATAATTTTACATATTCTAGAACAGTGATAGATTAATAAGATAAAGTATCTACAATTGCTATTGGATGATGTTACTATATGTGTCCGTTTTTGCCACCTTATGATTTCAAAAGTGATGTGTAAAATGGACTCATGGACAGAATACCTAAACATTTCTAACTTCCCTGCTTCTTCCTTTTAATGAAAGTTAGTTATGCTGGCTAAAGGTTGTAGTTAGTACAAATGGTTGAGACTACACTAGGTACAATATTTACAGAGAAATATGAATACGTATATAAAGGACAGTGAAATATTTCATCTGTTTGTTAATCAAGGGAATTGTTACCATTTAAGAAGGGAGTTTTAAATAACCATTTAAAGCCAATGGACATAGTCCTAAGGGTAAACAGCAAATGAAGAAACATCTATTCAAGAAGATCAACAAAAATTCAGTAAGAAAGACTAAAGTTGGTAGAATTGGAACTATGACTGCTCCTTTCCTCACCCTCCTAACTCGGCAAGGGAGAGACTCCATTCCAGACTGCTGCACAACAACACGGGGCTTCCTCAACCCCAGCTCCCAGTCAGAGGGCTTTCTTCCTTGGGGGACTTGGACTTCAGCATTTTTCATCCTACTCCCGTCTATTCATTCCTACGGATGAGTTCTGGGCAAGTGCAGCTGGGAGATAGGAGCTCACTCCTTCTGTGTAATCCCTAAAGGCAGAATGGAGGCTCCACCTTGGGCACGCTGAGAATACTGGGATGAGAGAACATCGTACTGCTGCTCTCCCTCCACCAAATGCTCAGCTCCTAGAGTAGAAGTGTTACTCAGAAAGAAGCTTGCAGTTGTCCACGGGCCCAGCTCTAGCGTCCTGGATCAGAGATTTTGCCTGAAGGGAGAAGCAGGCTGTAAAACACATACCCACTACACATAGGCACCTGCCTCCTTCATTTAGGTAGATCCCGGTCTAGTGTTACCTATGCATACATCTCTAACTGCCCACACCCTTCAATTCCAAATACTCTCACATCTCTCCATTCTTCCATCCATCCATGCATCCATTAATCCATCCATAGTTAGTCCATATATTCATTCATTAATAAATCTCTTAATGTTTCCATGCATCTATTCTTCCAAACTTTTATCCATCTGATTCTCAAACAGTCCACTTATTTCCCCTCTACTCATCCATTTACACTTTCACTCACCCCTCTGCCCATTAATCCAGTCATAAACTCTTACTTACATTGGTCATTCCACCCTAATGAAGGTACATCTTGAACTGTGTGCCATCTAGTTTGCAGGAGAGAAACAGAGGATAAGGAAGCTAGAAGGAGCTCATTCAGTGTGAGAACAAATATCAAACACTGACCTCAAAGACTATTGTTTCAAAAGGATGCTAAAATTAGATCAGATTAGTTTGCACAGCAATTTATGCCCTAGGGAATTATTGGAAACAACTGAGAGATCAGGCAGGAATTAGTGGGGTTTAACAGCTGTATGTGGTCAGGGAAAGACAGAAAGAGAGCCCTACCAATACCACTGTCATCCTAGGATGACTGTGGGCATACTCACAGCTGTGCTTCCCTTAGGAACAACTTCAGAGGCTTAACTCTGTGTGGGAGAAAATAGAGTTCACTAAAATAGCTAAAATAAGTCACTAAAAAATAAACAAGCAAATAATAATAATAACCCCAAGATTTGGGGAGAGGTGGCTATACCAAGAGTCGCTACAGTATATTATCTAAAATATCTATTTTCCAATAATAAATTACAAAGCTTGCAAAGAAACAGAAAAGTATGACAAATAGACCAGAAAAAATAAACAGACAACACAAACTGCCTTCGAGAGTAATCAAACGTCAGATCGAAAAGAAAGCTTCAAATTAGCCATTATAGATATATTCACAGAACTAAGGTAGAATTAAAGAAGTAAACGAACGTAATGATGACAATATGGCAGCGAATAGACTATAGACTGTCAATAAAGAGACAGATTATAGAAAGGAACCAGATGGAAATTTTGGAGTTGAAAAGTACAATACTAAAACGAGAAGTTCAATAGAGGGGCTTAACAGTAGATTTCAACTGTCAGAAGAAATAATAAGTGAACTTGAGGATAGATCAATGGAGATTATGCAAGCTGAAAAATAGAGGGAATAAAGAATGAGGAAAAATTAACAGAGCCTCAGAGAAATGTGGAACGTTATTAAGCACACCAACATACATGTAATGGTAGTACAGAAGGAGAGGAGAACAAGGAAGAATCATTAAGAATGTTTGGAGAAATAATGGTTAAAATCTTCACAAATGAATTGAAATAATGATAAACTACATACTCACAGGTATGTAACCAAGAGAAATGAAAATATATGTTTACACAGAACTGGTACACAAATGTTTATAACAGCATTATTCATAACAGCCAAAAGGTAGAGACAACCAAAATGTCCATTGGTATGGGTTGAATTGTGTCCCCTAAAAAGATATCTTGAAGTACTAACCCCTAGGTCCTCAGAATGTGACCTTATTTGGAAATAGGGTCATTACAGGTATAGTCAAGTTAAGATGAGGTCGTTAGATAAGGCCCTACTCCAATATGGCCAGTGTCCTTAGAAGAGGAGACAGAGACCCACAAGGAGAAGAGGGCCCTGTCATGATTGTCGTGACACTGGAGTGGTGCATCTTCAAATCGAGGAATGCCAAGGATTGTCCACAAACATCAGAAACTAGAAGAGGCAAGGAAGGATCATTTCCTACAGGTTTCAGAGGGAACATGGCCCTTCGAACACATTGGTTTCAGACTTCTAGCTTTCAGAATTGTGAGACAATAAATTTCTGTCATGTTTTTATAAAGTTTTTAAAGTCATGTTTATTGAAATATAATTTTCACTCGGTAAAATTCACCCTGAAATTTGAGAAATGCAATCACCATCCTAATCAAGATGTAGAACAGTGCCCCAAACACTCTGTTATGCTCCTTTCCAAGTAAACCCTACCTGACCCATAGGGACCCCATTGACCTGTTTTCCATCAAAAAGATCAAATTTGATCATTAAAATTACATATAATGGAAAAATTTGTAAGCATTTAAAGTTTTTTTTTTTTAAACTACCTTTCAAAAGTTTCCTTAGTCACCAACAAAATGAAAATAGCTTCACATTTTACTACAGAAATGCAAGATCTTTTGCTCAGTGCAGAGATAAATCTTAGGCAGAATTAAGTCCACCGTCACCATATATATGCCACAACAGCAATATTTAAATAAGAGTACACCACAAAAGAACGCATAATCTTTAGGATAATCCAAAGAATGGGATTTCAAAATAACCTTTGTAATTTAAAGCACGGTTGACAAAGTTATTTTAAGATAGTTATAGAACAGCTGGTCTAATTATTGCGTCAAGTTTCAAACCTGGATTGGTCGGTAGAAGAGCTGCTCTAAATAAGGCTGTTGAATTCTGTGGAAATTCTCTATGGGGCTGCAGTACAATCTTCTTAGATATACGTTCCTACAGATATTTGCCACCTTTTCAAAATTCACTCCTGCTACCAACATGAAAGGGACAGAGAAAGCCAAAACCTCTATTAAGTATATATCACTTGTCACATGGTCATCTACACCTTACCTACTTGAAAAGCTTCTTTCAAGCACCCCAATTCTGCCTTTCAAGCACCAGCCCTTAAGTTCATCAGCATCTTGAACTTCACTGAGCTGAATCGCGTGCCATGGCTGAAGCTTCCACTGTTTTTAAGCCACCCAGTTTGTGATACTTTGTTGTGGTATCTAGGAAGGTAACAGCCCTAGGAAGCTAATACATCCATCAACAGATATATGGGTAAACAAAATGCGGTATATCCATACAATGGAATTTTATTCAGCCATAAAAAGGAATGATAGCATGAACCTTAAAAACATTATGCTAGATGAAATAAGCTAGACACGAAGACCATATATTATATGATTCCAATAATATGGAAGTCAAAAATAGAGAATATATAGAGACAGAAAATAGATTAGTTATTGCTTAGAGTGGGAGTAGGGTGACAGGGCAGGGGAGAGATACCTAAAAGGTATGAGGTTTATTTTTGTGGTGATGAAAATGTTCTAAAGTTGACTATGGTGATACTTGCATCACCTATCTATGAATATACCAAAAGCCACTTAACTGTATACTTTAAACTTTTTTAAAGAAAAAAAAATCCACTGCAAAGAAAATGGCCTGTCTGACTCCTATATCCTGATTGGTTCTTCCTACTAGTGACAGTATAAAGATGACTGACTCACCTAATTTCTGAGAAGAATTTACTCCAATAAAACAAATTATTTTCAGGAAATAAAAGGGATATCAACTCCTTCAAGCCTGTCTCCTACTACCTGCTGTCACCCCAAACCACTTGAGTCTCTCTTATTCCATCATATCTTTTGACACTATGTCCTGTGTTTCCATCAGAGCCCTGATCACTCTGGGCTGTCAATGCCCAGAGATGAGTCAATCTTCTTTGCTGCACTGTTAGTCCCAAGTAGTCAGTAAATGAATCTATCCTGGCCACCGTTATGTCATCAGGTCCTTCACAGGGCCAACTTGGAACAGGGACCTGTGTTGAATGATTACAGTACCTTATAGCCCTCAGAATTTCTAGGAATTTCTAATGGGCTGTCCTCATCGATGAAAATGAAGGCTCTTTTGAAGGTCTAGATCTCTTCAGTGCTTTACCCAGAGAGAAAAGTTCAGCAATTCTCTCTCCTGCTTCAAGTATTAAATTTCTACGTAAGATAATTTGAGAAAGGTTTTTCACAGCTAAGAAACGTTTGATGACCATTGGACTGTGTGCTTTAAGAGTACTTGTAACTGTTTGTAATGCTATGTTTATGGAAGGAGTACCAAGTCTTTAATGATGAGTGCTTGTATGTTTGTGCCTCTGGCAGGCATGGAGATGCGCCACTCAGGTCTCCCTTCAAGAAAGAACTTGCTATTCAGCTTCAAGGAGTGCAGTGAACTGACAGCCTCCAGCAGCAGCACCTTGAGTATCCACTTCAGCCTGGAGCAGAGTTCAGGCTCCCCCAAGAAATCTTCAGCCAGTGACCAAGGACACCTGGGGTACAAGCATGACCATTTCTTTCTTTTTTTGTGTGAGGAATGTTTGCCTTGAACTCAGATCTGTGGCAGTCTTTCTCTACTTTGTATTTGGGATGCCTCCACAGCATGGCTGACAAGTGGAGTAGGTCCACGCCTGGCATCCAAACCTGTGAACCCAGGCCACTGTAGTGGAGTACACTGAACTTTAACCACTCAGCCATGGAGCTGGCCTCAAGGCATGATCATTTCTTGCCCAACATGAGACATCTCTAACAGCAATCTTCACTTCAGAGATACCCATTGGATGGATTGCAGGTCTCTTATCTGTGCATGGTGGTCTGAGTCGCTCCTTGCCTAATTCTGCTTCCTCCCTTCTTTCCTTTCATGGATATGGTGTCAGATCTGCATCCTAGTCTGAAGACTTTTCCTGAACCATTCTTCTTGTACTTCTCCATCTTTTGTATTTCACACACATTGCTCTGCAATAAAATCATGCACTATTAACTCCGTCTAAGATTCTGCTTCTCAGAGGACCCACTTCACATAATGTGCATCATGGCATTTGTTATGCATTACATACCCAGTCTCAAAACTCTCTTCCAATTTTGGAAAATTCCCTATTGTATCTCTTCATCATGAGAAAGTCTTTGCCTCCCACCACAAAAGCTGAAGGAGCCGTTGATTCTTCCTCCCAACACCCTGAGCCCTAAGGCTTTAACTGTGACAATGGCTTGGTTAATTGGATCATCCTGCCTGAAACTTTGAGTCTTGTCTAAGGAAGTGACACAAAAGCACAGACACAATTAGGAAGTTGTCCCCAGTGGCCGCAATGAGTCAGGAGTCCCATGGCAGTGGTGTTCAGTGCCTAGGAATAGGTGGGGTGGCAGTGGCAGTAGCAGCCCCTAGCTGGATGATTCTGGCCATTATCTTAGCTGACGTTCTCCTGGCACAGTGTCTTTTTTTTCCTACTCATATTCTTTGTCTGGTTTTCCAGAATTCCCATTGATTTTGTGAGCTAACCAGTGCCCGTCTGTAGCCAACAGGCTTTACTGCTTAAAGTGGCCAAATTCATCTTATGTTGATTAAAAATAGCAACCCTGAAGTGTTACTGGACCTGAAGGTCTCTGGGGCAGGGGTGTGGCTAGAATAGAAATGGTAAAGGATGAGCTGTTTAAAAGGCTCATGAACCTGAACCTTCTCTTCCTCTCACACCTGACGTCCAGTACATTAGCAAATCCTGCAACTTCAGACATCACAATAGATTCCAAAATCACCAACTTTTCCCCACCTTGACTGGTTCTGCTGTGTCTGAGCCAACATCACCGCTTGCAGTAGCCTCCTAATTGGTCTTTGCTTTTGTTCATGCCCCCTTCCTCAGTCTACTCACCATACAACAGCTAAAGTGAGCCTTTTAAACATGTCAATATATGTCATCCTATGATCACCAGCCCCCAAAGACCTCCATCTCACTCAGCTCCTCACTGAGGTGCACAAGGCCCCATACAGTCTGACCTTTTAACTCCGTTCCCTCATCTCACTTAATCCTACACTCTCCCTCCCTCCTCCACTACAGCCACACCTGTCTCCTTGTGGGTTCATGAACACACAGGTGGCCTTCTGTCTTATGACTTTGCTTTTCTTTTTTTAAAGATTTTATTTTTCTGTTTTCTCCCAAAAACCCCCTGATACATAGTTGTGTAGTTTTAGTTGTGGGTCCCTCTAGTTGTGGGATGTAGGATCCTACATGTAGGATGCCACCTAGCATGGCTTGATGAGCGGTGCCATGTCTGCACCCAGGATCTGAACCAGCGAAACCCTGGGCTGCTGAAGAGGAGCGCATGGACTTAACCATTTGACCACGGGGCTGGCCCAACTCTGCTGTTTTCAATTGTTCTGCCAAGAACACTCCCTTCCCAGATATCTGCACAGCTTGCTCCTCACTACCTTGTGAAACCACCCATGACCCCCAATTTAAAATTCCAATCCTAGAATTCCCTATCCCATTTCCCTACTTTGCTGTTCCTATATTCTGTTTACTTATTTATGATGTTTATTCTTAATTGTCTACCTCCCCCACTAGAATTTAAGCTCCACAACGGCAAGAGTTTTTTCTCTTTTGTTCATTGATGGATTCCAAGTACCTAGAGATTGTGCTGGCACATATTGGGTATTCAATAAATATTGGTTGAATAAAATGAAAAATGAAGGATGCTTTTCATCAACTGAGCAAGTTGACGGAGTTTAGAAATGGAATAATAGAGCCGTGGGTGATTTAACTATTCTTCAAAATGGATGGGGGAGTATTTGGAACTGGAAATTGAGACAAGAACAACTAGAAAACCATGTTTAGCAAGTGAGATGATGGGGGAGGGAGAGGTAATGAGCCAGCAAGAAGGTTGAGGCTGGGGTATTACAAGGATGGCCCACCAAGGGGGAAATCTTTGGTGGTGAGCTGGCAGAAAGGATAGCTAATAACAAGGAAGTCAAAAAGGCCGTTTTAAGTTGTTTGAAGTGCCCTATTGACGTCCCACACAATACCCAATAAACTTGCTACAGTGGGCAGTTTTGAGTTCTTTGTTGCCTTTTTGGGAGTGGTGAATATGAGAATCAAGGAGAAAGGATTGTGACTCACATTTTGGTCATTATCAGGGCAAAGACAAAGGAACAACATAAAGACATGGAATCTACAGCAAGAATTTGGTGGAGGCAGAAAGCTCAGGAGGAGGTGATCCGTGATCTGGAGGATGAGAGTAAATCCTCCAGATTGTTGCCGAAATCTTGAACAGGGTATTGTTTTCCACTGGATATAGAAGATGCAACTCTATATTTTCAGGTGACCCCTGCTGACCTGTGGTCCCATGACAGTAGTAATAGTGTCTTTTCTTAGGGCTGTTGTGAGAATTTAGGGAGATGAGGAGGGTGGGAACAGAACAGGGCTCTGTTGTCTGATGGTTCTTTCTGCTTCCAGTAGGGGGCTCTCAGCGGACCATGAAGCAGAGCTCATAGGTTGGTGGGATGTTGCCAAAGCCCGAGACCTTGGGCGTGATGTCAATGTCAGCAGGCGGCACCAGTGAGCGTAGGGAGAAGTTCTGAAGGATGGAGGTGAAGTAGAGAAAGAGTTCCATGCGGGCCAAGGCCTCACCAAGGCAGATGCGCTTTCCTGTAAGCACAGGGGAGGGAGGAAAAGTGGGTCACTCTTGCACAGGATAATGTGGGCATGGGGAGCATTCTGGCCCCACCACCCGTTTGAACCTCAGCTGCCTCCTCAGCATCTCTGGGATCATGACAATATGTACTTTATAGGGTCAGTATAAAGACTCAGTGGGTTTCTATACCTAGTCCTTAGATAGGGTCTGCCACTTAAAGGGGTCAACACATGGCAACTATTTCTCTGATGGCTTGGATTCCATCAGATTCCAAGATGGAATGGTTCTAAAGGATCATGAATTTGAAGGTACTGTTCATTTCAACTTCTTAAATGTTTACAAAACACCTAATTGTTGCCAGATACTGCTGAGGTAAAAGAAAAAAAAAAACAAGAAAGAAAGAAAGCTCACACTTAAACTGTGCACGTAATTGAGACACCCTTCCAGTACTTTGGAGAGATTAATTTCCATTTTATAGACAGGCACCACTATTTGTGAGTGACGAAGTGGCTTCCTGTTTCCTAAATACTGCATTGACTCCGGGTTCAATGGGGCTTACACCTAAAATACCATTATTCTAAGATAAATGTCATGGATCAGCAAGCTACTGTTCATTGGACAAATTCTCCATGCTGTCTGTTTTTGTACTGCCTGCAAACTAAGACTCTTTTAGCATTTTTAAATGGTTGGAAAAAATCAAAAGAAAGTAATATTTTTTGACACATGAAAATTAATGAAATTCAAATTTGGGTGTCTATCAATAAAATATTTTGGCATCACAGTCCTGCTCATTCAGTTACGTATTGTCTGTATCTCTTTTGTGTTACGATGGTGGAGGTGAGTAGTTCAGACTGCATAGTTGAGGCAGAGACTGTATGGTTGGCAAAACCTAAAACATTTTCTATTTAGTCCTTTAGGGAAAAAGTTTTCTGACCTATGTTTAGTGCTATTATTTTTGTAGTTATCAGAGTCAATGGTTCTAATCTATGATTTTGGGATTCTAAGATTTTATGATTCTATGAAATAGCACTCAACTTCCTATTCAGATCCGAAGGTCAAATACATACCAATGGTTGGAGGGCATATCCAGCATGTTTTTGGGGGAACTCAGACTGTAGAAACCTACCAGAGGAAAAAGGCACAAAGGCTTCATTCTTCTTGAAGTGACCCTGGTCATCCAGGAAGTGTTGAGGATAGAAAGCATCTGGGTAGCGGAAGTATTTGGGGTCTTTGAGGACCGAGCCAAGTAGGGGAAACACATCAGTACCCTGAGGTGAAGATAGAGGCAGTTAGGAGAAATCAGTGTTTGAGTATGACATAGGGAACCAGGAGGAGAGAGGGGTACAATGTAAGGAGAAGAGGTAGAGTGACACTGAAGGTGCAACTTCACCTTGGGCAGAAAGTAGCCTCGGAAATGAGTGTCCCGGATGACATTATGGGGGACACCCATGGGCACAATATCTGTCAGTCTCTGTATCTCATGGATCACGGCATCTGTGTAGGGCATCTTCACCCGGTCATCCACACTTGGGATCCGGCGTGATCCTATCACCTGCTCAATCTCTTCATGGATCTTGGCTGGAAGAGACCAGAAAACATAACAGACAAGGATACAGAAGGTAATTCTTAAGGCCAAAGTTGAGCCATGAGTTTGTATCTTCAGCACCTGTGTACCCTGAGGGAGTAGGCCATATTTGTATGGATTGCCTCTTTACTCATATACCTGACACAGTGGTGTGGCTAATAAATACTCACCAGACCACTGGGAGGCACATAGCCTGGAGCTTTGAATGCCAGCTGGGACATCTGATCTTTACTTTATTTTATTTTATGTTTTTGCAACTTAGGACCTCCACTTTAATTCATTCAAACAGAGCCAGTGGTCACAAACTTTAGAGGCAGACAAGACCTGAATTCAGTCCAAGGCTCTGCTTCTCACCGACTCTCACCACCATTGGCAGTTTATTTCTGTTTCCTCACCAAGAAAAGTGGGAATAATATTAACACTTAGGTCAAGCATTGTTGAGCAGAAAGCAGTGAGGAACTATGGAAGACTGATGAGCAGGGCAGTGTCCGAATGCCAGCTTGGCTTTCATACACAGATTTTTGACAGGATGGAAAAGAGACACAACAGTTGATGAGGATGGGAATGGAGCAAATGACAGCAACTATGTGACAGTGATTAACAGCACTATTGGTACAGTTACCCCTCTCTCGACTTCCGGTTGAGTGACCTTGGGGCAAATGACTTTATCTTCTGGGCCTGTTCCTTCATCTTCAAAATGGATGTGATGGTCTAACAAGCTCACAGAGTTGGGAAATTTACATAAAATCCAGTATGCAAGTGACTAGGACAGTGCCTAGCACATAGAAGAGGTTCATTAAATATTTGATGATTTAGATTAGTAGAGGACAACTCTTCCATCCTTTGTAACAGGAGAAATTCTTTGGCTCACTTTGAACTGCATTAGAAGGGAGAGGGACCAAAATTGGGGATTCTCCTTAAGCAAATAATGAGCTACTCATTACTGGAGTTACTCGACCAGACCAGATTGGAATTTATGGGAGATAGATTCTATTTGATGGATTCTATTTGATTCTGGCACTATAATTGGCTAAATAATGGCCATCAAAGATATCTGCCTCCTAATCCCTGGGACCTGTGAATGTTACCTTACATGACAAAAGATATTTTGCAGATATCATTAAGTTAAGGACTTTGAGATGGGGAGATTATCCTGGATAATCCATGTTGGCTGTAAATATAATCACAAAGCCCTTTATAAGACGGAGGCAGGAGGGTCAGAGTCAGAGAAGGAGATGTGACAATGGAAACAAAGAGAGATTTGAAAATGCTATGTGGCTGGTTTTGAAGTGAAAGCAACATCATGAGCCCGGGAATTGAAGGAATACAGTTCTAGAAGCTGGAAAAGGCAAGGAATCAGATTCCACCATAGTTTGACCCAGTGAAAGCCTATTTGAACTTCAGAACTCCAGAATTATAAGGTAATAGATTTATGTTGTTTTAAGCTACTAAGTTTCTGGTAATTTATTACAGCAGCCATAAGAAACTAATACAAGTACCAAGAAGATAATTAAATAAAATCGCCTCTCAAGCCAGAGATTCCAAGCTTCCATATCCTTAGGGTCTAAAGTGTGAAGAGTCTAAGGCCATGGGGTTCTGAAGTTTCAAGATTATGTCTTCTATCCCTGCTGAGAGTGAAAGTCACCAGGTGGACACTCACCTTCCACCTCAGGATACTTCATCATCAGTAGCAATCCATAGCGTAATGTAGAGCTCACAGTCTCTGTGCCAGCAAAGAAGAGGTTGAGAGTGGTGAGGACCAAGTTCTTGAAGTTGAATTCCGTGTAGGGATTACTTTTATCCTGGAAATGAGAGGGATAGTAAACAGAATCATCCTCTTCTGTCTTTATCTTCTTATTTTCTCCATGTATAGGTTAAGCCTTTGTGAAAACACAATCGATGGATAAACCAAGAGAGTATCTGGGAGAGGAAACAGCCAGAGTGAAGGTCCTGAGGCAGGAGTGTGCCTGGTGTATTAGAGGAACAGCAAGGAGGAGACCAGTCTGGTTGGAGAGGAATGAACTATGGGGAGAAAAGAGTAGAAAGAGATTGTCTTGTCAGATTTGAAAGTTCCAGGATATTAGGGTATGCAGTTTTTATCTTCCAACTGTTGAGGTCTTATGATAACAAACACATAAAACTTCTAAAGTTCTATGATACAGAAGTATTAAGCTTCTAAATTTATGTATCTCTAAGACTATAAACTTTTAAGTTTAAAGTCTAAACTCTTAAGTTTAAAGACTAAATGTCTAAGCTTCCCAAACTCGAAGATTCTAAATATTCACTGTCCTTTTCTACAGTTGTAAGTCTCTGGCATCTATGGTTAGAAAGGTGTAAGATTTTGTTTCCATGTTCCTCAAATGTTTACATTGAAAGTTTATTTTAAAAGTATGAGTTTGTGCCTTTAGGGTGTTCATATCTCATCTATAAATAAAAGCGAACCATGTGAAACAATGCTTGCACTTTTATCTCCAACATATTTACAGATGAGGTTAAAGTTGTAGGCACTAAGGATTGAGGAGATAAGAGAAAAGTGTTGGTGGAAGATGAAGAGGTACCTGGTGCATCTTGATGAGGAAGCAATCAATGAAGTCCCGAGGGTTTTGGGGGTCAAGGGATGCTTCGTTAATCTTGACTCTAGAGGCAATGAAGTCCTTGAGCTCCTCTATCAAGTAGTAGATGTGATTGTGTCTTCCTGGCAAATATTGCATAATTCCAGAATACATGTCATATAGCTGTGGGAAATAGGCAAAGGAGTCAGTCAGTGATGGGCACCAGGGGCCAGCATGGGCTGAGCCTGGAGTCACATAGCTAGAGTCTATCCAGCACTGGGTCTTAGAATTGGTTGAGGCCATTTGCTTCTTGGACACTCAGGATATATTGATACTTGCCTCCCAGGGATGTGGGGAGGATTAAGTGAGGTACAGGTGGGTGCTTAATTAACTGAGGTTGGGAGTGGGTAGAGAAGTGACTGGTGGGCACCTGTGCCCAAGGTGTGCTCATCTCAGTGAAACTTTCATTGATCATCTGCATCAGCTTCTGGAACTGCTTGTCCTCATAGTCGAAGCGGCTTCCAAAAACGATGGCACTGATGACATTGGAGACAGTACGGCTCAGGAAGAAAGTGGGGTCGATGGGGGCACCTGGGTGATAGAAATTGTTTACGTTGGAGGCAATGATTAGGTGCAGGGGATGGGGAATCATTCAGTTTTGGATATCAGTGATGACTGCTTAATAACATGTCAGTTACTTCATTTTTGTATTTTGAATCTAGATTTCCCAATTTTCGACTTGGTTTAGTATCCATTTTATAGGTTCACGGGGATTCAATATCATTATCCATGTAAAATGCTCAGCACAGTGCATGGCATATAGAAGCACTCAAGAAATGCTGGTGGAGCTCAATCAGTAGCTTTTGTTATTAGTATCTATTTGTATTTGTGCTGGAGAGTCACAGATTTTGGAAAGAAGTAGTGGTAAGGGACACATAAAAACAAGGACAGCTGGATTCTGTCTGTTTCTACCAATGATTCCATTTGGGCTGTTAAGAAACTCCTTCCCATGGCCTAAGCTGCACCATCTGCAAAACAGGATGCTGGCCAAGTCACTTGATTTGGTGACAATTTCTCCAGAATAATGCATATATTCATAAATATACAAAGTTGCAAATAATTTATGGGGGTGCATGGACAAAGCCCTTATGTAGATTGTTTAGCACGCATGAAGCCCAAGTGAGGAATCTCTGATTTAGAGAAATTTATCTTTATTTCTATCTATCCATTCATCTCTGTATTTTTCAGCCTCTCTGTCTTTTTAATTTTTTGGCCGCCGTGCATCCAGACTTTATTTTTGGGCAGGGCCTGGATTCCTTTAAAAATATAATGAAGTGGATATAGAGTTTCAGATTTGCTAAATGAAAAATTTCATCTTTTTACAACAATGTGAATATACTTAACACTACTGAAATGGTTAACATGGTAAAATTTTATGTTATGTGGTTTTTACCACAATATGTGTATGTGTGTGTGTGTGTGTGTGTGTGTAATAAAATTCGATTCTATCACCAGAAAAAGTCATAAACTTTCATATCACCAAAGTCCGCATATGATATCAGGAGCTCACAAACTCCCTGAGATCCACTGATTGAAGTTTCTGGACAAGTGGTCTCCAAGGGTCCTTCATGCTAACTTTTTAGTTGGAACCTGGCTGGAAATCTCAGTAAATCCTTCATCTTTTTCATCCTCTTCCATTCCAGAGTTTTCTCCCACCAAGGCCCATCTTCTCCTAAGTGAACTCTTTACAGCCACTGAGTCACCTTGTAGCCCTCCCCATTGGGACCCTCACATACCCTTGGTCTTCCGTAATTCCTTCAGTAGGAAGCCAGCCTCCTCCTGGATCCGTTCCTCAATGCTCCGCTTTCCCATCCCAAAGTCCCGAAGGATGGTCAAGGAGAAGCGTCGCAGAATCCTCCATCGTTCTCCATTAGCCATAGCTAGACCTGCCAAAATATCAGAGTCAGGATCCTGCCCCCCTCCCCTTCCTGTGCCCAACTCTGTGCTGGACAACGATGAGGATATATTACGAAAGCCCTAGACTCTGCAATCAGGAAAGCCCCTCCCAACCTTCCAGGTTTGATGGGGAGACTAAGGTTCCCTTCCTACAGGACCCTCAAAAACAGTCCTGGCTGAGGTGGAAGAAAGGGAATCAGTCTAGAAGTGATCAGGGGAGATCAAGGAGAGTTTCTTACAGGAACAAGACCTGCACTGATAAGACTGGATGGACGCATTGGAATAGATAGAATTCCATGTACGGTACTCTGGAATAGGGATATTAGTTCAATTTTCTATATAATACTTGGATTCTGTAGACATACACTTACATCTACACAGAAGCTCACACCTATACATCAATACGCCTACACAAAAGGAGTTTCCATGTAGTAAAAAATATTTAGAAATTACCAAATTTACATGGATTGGTGAGTTAATGCCTGGAAATTTAATGAAATGAATTTGAGTGGATTCAAGAATGGAAGGGAGGGTTTATGACTGGAATGACTGACAAATGGATGGATGACTTTAATTGATGGGGGAAGGGTTAATAGATGGTTTGAGATGGATTTATAAACGGTTGGAAGGAAGGATGGATGGAAAGATTAACAGACAGATGAATGATGGAAGGGTTAATGATTGGATGGATGGAAGGACGGATAGACGGGTATATGGAAAGTTAATTGATAAATGTATAGATAAGTTGGATGGGAAAACATTTGTATAGAAAGACTAATTAGTGAATGGAGTTTGTGGTGGATGTATGCATCAATGGAAAAGAAGATGAACAGAAGAAAAGGTATAGGGATAGATGGATGGATGGAAATATGGAAGGAATGGTGTGAGGCTGCTTGGAATTGAAGTTGTGTGGCCAATTAGAGGTAGATGTATGGGCAACACTAGAAAGGTATCTACCTAAATAGAGGAGGCAGAGACCTATGGGTTGTGTGTGTGTATGTGTAGGAAATAAGAAGCAAGGTTGGCCACAAGAGCTTCAGTGCGTACACGAAGATGGTACTTGATCCATTAAAAATTACAACACATATATTGCAGCAGGCACTCTCGAGTCAGATGGTTTGGGGTCAAAATCAAATGGTTCTACCACTTACGGAGTGATATTACCCAACTTTTCTTGCCTTCAGCTTCCTCACTTTCAAAATTATTATAATATTAATAGTGTTCTCAGAGGATGCAATGCAATAATTCTTTTAGCATACTTATCAAAGAAGCTGGGACATAGGAAGTGCATTATAATCGTTTTGTTTTTATTATTTTTGTTACCTACCATGACCTTGGAAGTTTCTCTCTATTGTAGCCAATTCTCCACGGCCACTGAAATTGTCTGCTTGGTCTACCAGAGCCTCCTTCACTGCTTCGTGTCCACATAAAACAACTACTGGCCGGGGACCCATGTACACGGTGAAGACTGGGCCATATTTCTCCCTGAGCTGGGAGTGAGGGAAGACACAAGAAGAGGGGGGTTATTGGAGGACCAAGTACAGACCAATCATGAATTTTTAGGAAGTGAAGATCTCAAGGAGATATAAATGTGGTAAAAACATAAAGGTGCGTCATAGTGTTGGAAAGGCTATTAAGAAAACGGCACAGAGATTTTGTGATCCTGGGCAAGACGCCCCAAACCTCCACAAGCCTTATTTTGCTCATCTGTAAAATGATGGACCAGGATGAGATGAACTCCAAGATCTGTGCTTCTCTCTTTGAAATGCTAAATTTCTACAATCCTATGATTTCATGATGCTGAGTCTCAAAGTTCTAAGACAATCTGACTGCAAGTGTCCTTGTGTTTAAGGATAGAAGTTACTCTCATTCCAAAGTCCTGAGATTGTGAGAGTCTTAAGTTCCAATGTGCTAAGAGTCTGTGTTTCCAAGAGTTTAAGATTCTGGAATTTCAGAATTCTAAGGTTCATAAAATCAGTTTTCTAAGAGTCCGTGTTTTAGAAGTCAGAAGGTTTTACATGTATCTGTCTATAGGATTAGTTACTACAGGTCTATCAGAGAAGGAGGGCAGACTCACCTTCATGAAAGACTGAAAGGTGGAATCAGTACGGACTTGCAACAGGTTCCCCAGGAAAGGTATCGGTGTGGGACCTGGGGGTAGCTTCCCTCCCTTGTTGATCCGTTTCCAGGCGATGAGGAGGAGCAGGCAAGACAAGCAGAGTGCCAGAAAGATGGTGAAGGCTCCTCCCAGCTCCATGATGCCAGGTCGAGGGGCTGTGTCCAGGGCCCCAGATCCTGCCTAAATATGTTCGGGGAAATCAGCTGTGTGGAAACCTGAACACCCTGGGATTGAAGTTTTGCGGGTATAGATGCTATCATGGAAGAGATTACTTTATCTGGTGGGGTGATCATATAACCCCTAATCTTGCACCTGAATAAAGGTGGGTTGAATTAATTTAGGAAAATCTACTGAGGCCTTTCCCACTTCTTCATATTTCCAATCCCCTTAGTTAATCACCCTCAGTTCAACCTCTAGTTCAACTTGTCTTGGTGGTGTGTCAGTTGAACATCATTTTTAGGCTATGGAGTCTAGGAATCAGACAATCCGGATTCAAATTCCAGCTCCATTTTTTCTTCATTGGGAGAGTCACTTAACCTTCTTGGCGTCAATCTCCCCATCAGCCAAATGGGATAATCATAAAGTTTCAGAAAGTCTTGCTAGAGAACAGGAATGACTCCATTATCTTTGCCAGATCATAAATAATCACTTTTAAAAATAAAACAGTAAGATGAAGATTTAGAATAGCAAGAGAAATAACTCAATCAAAAGAGTTTTATTTAACAAGTTCCCTTGTTTATGCTCAAGGTGGTATTAAGTAGTAATAATCAAAGATTGCTTTTATTGGTTTAACAAAGCTTTGTGTGTGTGTGTATGTGTGTGTGTGTGTGTGTGTGTATGCATGCACTTTTGTTTTCAAAGTCCACGAAGTAGAGACTACCCTTGAGCCCTAATTTCTAGAGGGAGAGACCATCTCTAAACACAGCCTAGTGATTAGTCCCTGTAATCATCTAAATAAATAGTTTTCAACTCTTTTTGTACCAAATATTTGTAAATCTTATTTACTTTCCGGAAACAAAATTCCCAGGTGTTATAATCTACTTATACATATTATGAAAGAAAATCCAATGCCATTCTCACGTGTCCAGATTCTCAGAGTTAGCAATTGAATCTCTTGGGAAACCAGCAGCTTTTAGAAAAAGGCTTAGCTGGCTGGGCTGAGGTGTCCTATGTCCAAAAGTGGTAACAATTCTTGGAAAACTGAAAGACTTACACAGCACCACCTTCTGGATCTTGGATCTTGGATCTGCTGCTAGGATGTCTGTCATGGGGTAAAAGTCAGCTCTGGGGCGCTTCCTTCAACTATCCCAGCTTCGCCTCTCCCTTCCATTCTGACCCACACCCCTAGACACTCATTCAGGGCTAATCTCTTAGTTATCTGTGATGGTGGTGGTTGTGAGTTTTGTTTTCCCATTCAGACAGAAAAGGAGAGAGAAGGCATCCTTAGTACAGTCCTTCTCACCATCCCACTCTAGGCAAGAAGCTAGAAGTGGAGGCACTTGAACTAAAAGATGGAAGTAAGTTAAAAAGGAAAAATAATTGCGAGAACCCGAGACAGAGAAACACAAAGAGAGGCAGATTATGCCAGATATTGTGTGATGGAGATAGAGATCAAGAAGGAGAGAAACAAAGAGAAAAGAGAAGTGCAGAGAAACAAAACCAGAATGAGATGAAAATAGAGCAGAGAGAGAAAAAGAGAGAGAGACAGAGATTGAGCCAAAGTTAGATACCAACGAAGACACAGAGACAAAAGGAAATTAAGAAACAGAGAGAGGGAGATACCATCAGAAGGAAATAAAACAGAAAAATAGTTTCAGTGAAACAGAGCTAGAGACTGAGAAAGAGACATATGGCCAAAGAAGAAGAAATAAGAGGAACCCACACAGCCCTCTCTCTCTCAATTGAAAAACCATTGACTCTGAGGCAGTGTTACCGGACCTGAAGTGAGTTCACTTACGTGATGTGCAGCAAGCCAATCTCTGACACTGGGCGTAGTGGAAGAAAGTAGGAATTTTATTTTTGCACAGCGCTGAGCAAGGAGAGAGGGTAGCTACTTCTGAATTCCCAAACTCCCCAAAAAGCTAAAAGGAAGGGTTTTTATTTAGGGTTTTAGGTAGAGGAGGGGGAGCATATGGCCTTGCTGGTTGGAGCTTTCCCACCAGCCTGTCTTTGGCCTTGAGACTACTTGCAGAGAGGAGGAAGCCTGTGGCCTTGCTGGTCAGCAGCTTTCTCACCAGCCTGTATCTCTTCGTGGGGAGGAGATAATGAATCCAGGTGCTTCTCCTTGGTGGTGTCTGTCTCCATGGAGGATAGTGGATTCTGGAGCCAGGAAGCCAGAGAGTAAGCAGGGAATGAGTGTTTTGGTTTTAACCCCATATATACTGGGTTTAATGTGGGGAAACTGATATCAGGGTCAGTATCAGCAGCAACCCAAATGGACAAGAAGTCAGAAATGGAGATGGCCAGGGAGATGAAAGCAAAGAAAGAGAGAGACAGAGAAGAGACAAACCCAGGGCAAAGTGAGATGGAGAGAGGGTGATTTAGGTTCCATAGGGGGTGTGTGTGAAATGGAACCTGGATCATTTTATGCCTAGTCACATGTCCCTCCGTCTGGGACTAAGACATGCTGTGATTCTGCCAGGAATGTCTTTCTTTCTTTATGAAGTGTCATCTTTGTGTCAGGCATTGAGTTGTGTGCTTGACAAGCAGGGTATCTTCTAATCCAAACAACCAGCTTACCAGGCAGGGCACATGGTCAGAGATGACTTGTTACTGTAAAGCAAGTCTTCTTATAACCTGGGGCTGCTGGATGAACTTTGGGGGATTCCGTGTGACTCCCTTAAATGGTATGCACCATTAGGCAATACATTACCTGTCAGGAGAAAAGGCATCCAGATGTTTTGAAGCGCTTGGTAGTATAGTTCTCATTGCCATCTCGTTTGATACATCAATCCATACCTGACCATATTTGAGAAAAAGTTTATATTTCAGACGCACCTAGATGTCCCCCAATATCTGTTCTCCCTTCTTCCATAGTGGTAGAATCCTATTCAGCCACATGGCTATCCAAAATAAAAACTACATTTCCCAGGCTCCCTTGTAACTGAGGGTGGCCATGTGCCCAAGTTCTCACCAATGAGATTTGAGCAGAATTGGTGCATGCAACTTCCTCTTAAAGACAGGGGGTGAGTTTTCCTCCTGAATATTTTCCTTTTCCTACTGATTGGAGTGGGATGTAGAGACGGGGAGGACTGCACACTAAGGAAGGAATAGCAACAATATGGAAGGAGTCTAGGTCTTTGACACCATTGAACTACCTGGCCAGTCCTGGATTGCTTACATTGAGCCATTAAGTGGAAGAAAATTAAACTTTCATCTTGTTTCACCTCCTTTAAACTGTTGTCTTGGGTCTTTATTATAGTCGTTAACCTATATCCTACGAATTGCAGCTGCTATAGGTAAAGAATGCTTGAAAATCATTGAAGGAGGGAAGTGTTCGTCCAGCTACAAACATTTCATTACTGTATTTTTGCCATATTTGAGTACCACCCATATATTTATTTAGTGTTTCTTTAAATTGACTCTCCTTTTTAAGAACTTAAACTTATTTATGTAAAATGGAAGCTTGATATCTCTCCCTTTAAGAAAATTGGCTATCCTCTATCATAACTAGAAAATACCTGTGTATTAGATATCTCATACTATATAACAAAACACCTCAACACTTAGTGGCTTAAAACAACAACAATCTGTTATTCTCCAGAGTTTCTGTGTGCCAAAGTCATTTAATGCCATAATCTCGTGTTCCCACCAGGGAGTCTTCCAACTTCTTCTCCACATCTCCTCTCACTCTCAGGCTCTAGCTTGGGTTCTCAGCACTTGAAGAGAGCTTAGAAAAATTTTTAGTTCAGAGTTTCTCAAAAGGGACGAAATGCATAATATGGCCCAATGCCAGCACAGAGTGTAGACTATCAGTTATGAGGTATTGCAAAATTCCTTGGAGGGAGGATGTATGTATGGAATTGGATATTGCCAGTGGTGATAATAAAATTACTTAACAAGTGATGCAGCAGAAACAGAGAGTGGCTGGAGATGAAGGAGGGTCCTGGAGGACACATTAGTTGCTGAATGGGATATTTGTGAAAGTTGGTCCTGAGGAAGTGTCTGAGTTAGCTATTTAGCAACCTCTGTAAAAGATACCCTTAACAACTCGTACAACCACATCGGCATGTAAATGCTGAATCCTAGTCCTAGGCATTGCACTCCAGAAATTCCCTTCCGCCCTGGGCAGGTATCTCAGCAGAGCTTGATGTGGAACTTGTAGGTGAGGGGCAGTGGTGTGGTGAAGCTGTTTCAAGAGCTGACTATTAAACATTTAGGAATCATGTGAGCTGATTTTGAAACACAATCGTTGTTAATTAAATCATCTAAACTTAGAATGGAATTCATTATATTTGTAAAAGAAGGTCGTAAATACTCAAAGCTCATCACTTCTTAATTATTTTTCCATTACCTATGTTCTTGAGGTTATTTACCCCTATTTGTATCTGCATGGTGAAAATACTATATGATGGTGTGGTTCTGTATGTCTCTTCCCAATTTCATGTTCAGTGACATCAGGTTTGTTGGTTGCTTGAGACTGGCCATGGTGGATGTATTTGCACCACAAAATCTCTATAAATCAGGACTTTTCCCACTCAAGAGGTGGCTGTTAAACCTTTACCAGCACACCACTAGTGGTGCATTTCCAAAGCTGGAGATTTGGGCTCAGGGTGAATGTTGACAGGTGATCCAAGGGAGCACAGGGGGAGTTACTCAGATGCTTGCTGATATCAGGAGTTCCACATGAACTGCATTTCCCCCAAAAGTCTCTATCTTCCTGTTGGGGGAGGCAATGGAGAAGAGCACTCAGTTTGGGCTCAGTAGGCTCTGTTGTTCATGTCTCAGATAATGCCATACAGGGAACAACACTCTATGACTCTGGAGACTGACAGTCATGAAGACTACAGAAAAGTGAGCATCCCTCTCTGAGCTTCTCCTCATCTGTATTTTGGAGATGATAACACTTCCTTTTTAGAGTGTTTGAAGTTTGGGATAACAAGTATGTGAAACTCTTAACATAGGCGTTGGCAATTAATGAAGAGCTCAAATGATGGAGGGCTTTTTGCACGGTTAGATGGTTGTAAAATAGCTTGGTCCTAATACTCCCTGAGAACAAGACTTGGGCATTATGTATGCTTCAGTTTCCCCATCTCGAAAATGGGCCAAGTGATTATTTTGATATTCTAGGGTTTGGGGACAATTCAATAAATTATGGCACCCAGCAAGCATTTAATAAATATTTGTTAAAATGAAAATTAGACAGAGTGCTGCTGGGACAATGGAGCTGGGACCAGGAAAAGCTGAGTGGAGACAGAATGTCCTTTCTCATTCCCCTCACCATGGAAACTTGGAGAAATCTGTTGGCTTCCTTTTTGGCTGCAGTAGAAGGAGGGTACCCAGAACTGAATTTTTTCTAGGGAGTTAAGTTAAGTGAGTCTTGGAGATCTTCATGCATAGTCTGAGAAGGCGCATTATGGGAGGTGTTTTGTGGGATGGTTCCAAGACAGAGATCAACAGCCTCCCCAAGCTACCATTTTTCCAAGGTCCTGTGGTTCTCAGACTCTGTTGTTCTAATATTTTAAGATTCCAGAATTCTATGATTTTAAGTTTTCAGTGGTCTATGGATTCTTCAAGCTGGGGATAAGATTCTTCCAGCTTGAGAAAAGTGAGGAGCTACGGGGACAGTATTCAGATGACATTTTACCTCCTCTTAGACATTTTGATCAGGAGCAGGAAGCTACAGCCAGTGCATAGCTGTTGCTCTCAGTCCCAGCCAAAAGAAACTTGTCAAATCTTAGGAAGCAAATTCTAGAGGGTGAATTTATCATAGGGGTTATTCTCCTATTGAAGAGTAGGAAGGATAGTGAACGGAGCTTTTGAATTTCTTTCCTCCTGCTAAGAAATATTATCCTGGAAATAAGGAAAATATGATTATGGAACTTTTTCATGTCAAGCTAAGTATACAGTCAAGTGTCACTTAATGATGGGATTGTCATCTGAGAAATGCATCATAAGGTGATTTCATCATTGTGTGAACATCATAGAGTGTACTTACACAAAGCTAGGTGGTATAACCTACTAAACACCTATGCTCTATGGTACTAATCTTATGGAACCATCGTCATATATGCGGTTTGTCATTGACGAAAACATTGTTATATACTACATGACTGTATTTTCTAACATGGCCTTGTAAAAATAATCTCATTCCAAAATGGAATGTCACTTTGTTTATACAATTGATCAGGGTCTAAGCATTTTACAATTCTGTAAAACTCTTAAGGCATGATTACTATCTTTTCTGTTTGGTAGAGATGACCTTTCCCTCAGTAAAAAAATGCAATAAAATTAGACGTTAACCAGTTTTTTATTTAACTTAGCATTTCTTGTCTTTCTTTTTTGAACTATAAAATCCTTGTGTTTTGTTCGTCTTTTGAACCAGCTTTGTTTACACCTGGTTCCCTCATTAATGAATTAAATAATCTTTGACATATGTATGACATCTATTTTGAGAATTATGTTTTTATCATTTTGAAAATTGTATTGTTTCTATATCTCTCCCCTTTTCTGCCGCTCTTCCTTCCTTACTCTCTCCCTTCACCCTTTTCCCCCTCCCTCCATTCTTCTTCTCTCTTTTCCTCATTTCTTTCTCTTCCTCCCCCTTCTTCTCTTCTCTCTTTCAAAGACTCTCCCCCTATATCTTCCTTCTTTCATCATTTATTCTCCCTTTCTCATCTCACCCCCTCTCTCTTTTTGTCTTTCCTCTCCTTTCCTCTCTCTATTTCTTTCTCCTCCCCCATCCTCCATCCCTCCCTATCTAAAGTGATGTAACATGTGATGACAGGAATACCAGGAGAAGAAGACAAAGAGAGACATAATGAGACAGTGGAAATACTAGAAGAAATTATGGGTGATTTTTTTCCTCAAAGGTAATGACAAACACCAAACCCCAGATACAAGAAGCTCAAAGAATACCAACAGGGTAAATATGAAAAAACCCAAATGTAAGCATTAGGTGTCTCAGGAAACCTAAGACAAAGAGAAGATTTTGAAGGCATCTAGGGCAAAAATACACCTCACTCATGAGGAACAAGGACAAGTGTTATGGCATACATCTTGTTAGAAATCATGCAAGCAAGAAGATAATGGGGTGACATCTTTAAAGTGTTGGAAGAAAAAAAACTGTCAGCCAGGAATTCTATATACAGTAAAAATGTTTTTCCAAAATGAAGGAGAAATGGGGAACTGTTGTTTAATGTGTACAGAGTTTCAGTTTGAGATGATGAAAAACTTCTGGAGACGGAAAGTGGTGATGGTTGCACAGCAATGGGAATGTACTTAATGCCACTAAACTGCACACTTACAAATGGTTAGAATGGTAAATTTCATGTTGTGTATATTTTAACAAAAATTTTAAATGAAAGACAAATAAAGACTCTTAGACAAAAAGAAGAGGGGAGGATGGAGATTCACTGCCAGCCTACTTTCCCTAGAAGAAATATGAAAGGAAGTTCGTCAGTCAGAAGGAATATGATTAAGGTCAAAACTTGGATCTTCACAAAGACATGAAGACTTAGAGATGAAATAAATAAAGCTTCAATATAATATTTTTTATTTTGTCCTTTCGTTTTTAATTGCTCCAAAAGCTACTTTAAAGTAATCACATTAACAATGTGTTGGGTATTTATAGCATATTAAAAGTGAAACATGTGACAAGAATGACACAGGAGATAGGAAGGAAGAATTGGTAGTATATCATTTTAAGTTTCTTTCATTGCATATAAAATGGTACATTTTTATTTGAAAATGAATTCCTATAATTTAAGATTATACATTGCCCAAGGCAACCAATAAGAAAATTTTAAAAACAGATATAAATAATATGTCACATGCAGAAATAAAATTGCATCACAAAATATGCTCAGTTGAAATCAGAGAAGGCAGAATAAAATGCAACAAGAAACATAGGATAATCCAACAAATAGAAAACTGCTAGCATGATGGTATACTTCAATACAAATAAATCAATAATAAGGTTTTTAAAAAATATTTTTAAATGTTTTTATTGAGGTAACATTGGTTTGTAGCATTATATAAATTTCAGGTGCACATCATATATTTCAATTTCTATATAGACTACAACATGTTCACTAACAGTCTAGTTGCCATCTTTCACTCTACACATGTGCCCCTTTACCCCTCTCACCTTCCCTAACCTCCCTTTCCCTCTGATAATCACCAGTTTGTTTTCTGTAATTATGTGTTTATTTGTTTATTTTCCACATGTGAGTGAAATCGTACTTTATTTGTCTTTCTCCATCTGACTAATTTCGTTTAGCCTAATACTCTCAGTCCACATTGTTTCAAATGGCAAAATTTCAGCTTTTTAACGGCTGAGTATTATTCAGTTGTGTGTATGTATATATATATACCACATCTTCTTCATCTATTTATCTGTTGGTAGGCACTTAGGTTGTTTCAAAGTCTTGGCTATTGTAAATAATGCTGCAATGACCATAGGGGTGCGTATATCTTTTTGAATTAGTGTTTTCATGTTCTTTGGATAAATACCCAGAAACGGAATAGTTGGATCACATGGTAGTTCTATTTTTAATTTTTTGAGGCATCTCCATACTGTCTTCCATAGTGGCTGCACTACTTGACATTCCCGCCAACAGTGCACGAGGATTCCCTTTTCTCCATATCTTCTCTTGCTTGCTATTCTTTTTAATAGTAGCCATTCTGGTGGGCATGAGGTGATATCTTATTGTGGTTTTGATTTGCCTTTGCCTAATAATTAGTGATGTCAAGCATCTTTTCATGTGCCTGTTGGCCATCCGTATATCTTCTTTGTCCAGATCCTCTGTCCATTCTTTTCATTAGGTAATAATCAGTTTAAATGTGAAATGCACTAATTAAATACACTGAATACATTAGTTAAAAAACAGAGATTGTCAGATTAAATTAAAAGTAAGACTCAAGTATATGTTGTCTACAGGAAACAGGCTTTCAATATAAAGGCTTAGATTAATATGATCAAAAGAGTGGAGAAACATGTGTCATGCAAACCTAAATCAAAGAAAGCTGGAGTAGTATATTAATTTTGGACAATATAGATCTCTGAACAAAGAAGAATACTGAGGATAAAGAGAGACATTACGTAATGAAAAAGGAGTAAATTCTCCATGAAGAAATATCAATCATAATGTGAAAGCACACAGCAACAGAGATTCAAAACACACAAGACATAAATTGATAGATCTGAAATGAGACATAGACAAATCCACAATTATAGTTGGAGACATCAGCATTCCTCTCTCAATAATTGATAGATCAAGAAGGCAGAAAATAAGTAAGATTATAGATGATCTAAACAGCCCTGTCAACCAACTTAACCTACGTGGCATTCATAGACGATTCCATCCAACAACGGCGGGACACTTTCTTCTCAAGTAAACATGGAACATTCACTAAGGTAGACCATGTTTGTGGCTATAAAACAAATCTCGACAAATTGAAAATAATAGAAAAATATATTCTGCATTCTTGGACCATGAAGAAATTAAACTAGAAGTCAATAAAAAAAAGATACGTAGGGGCCGGCGCCGTGGCCGAGTGGTTAAGTCTGCGCCCTCTGCTGCAGGCGATCCAGTGTTTCCTCGGTTTGGATCCTGGGCGCAGGCATGGAACTGCTCATTGAACCATGCTGAGGCGGCATCCCACACGCCACAACTAGAAGGACCCACAACTAAGAATATACAACTATGTACCGGGGGACTTCGGGGAGAAAAAGGAAAAAAAATCTTAAAAAAAAAGATATGTAGAAAAATTAAATATTTGGAAATTAAACAACCCACTTCTAAATAACCCATGGGTCAAAGAGGAAGTCTCAAACCTAACTAAAAAATATTTGAACTAAATGAAAGTCAAAATTTGTGGAATGCTGCTGAGATGGTGCTTAAAAGGAATTTATAGCACTGCGGGAATATATTAGAAAAGGGGAAAGATCTAAAACCAGTAACCTAAGTTTCCATCTTAGGAAACTATAGAAAGAAGAGCAAATTAAATCTAAAGCAAGCAGAAAGAAGGACATAATAAAAAGTAGAGCAGAAATCAATGAAATTGATAGTTGGGAAAAAGTAGAATCAATCAAACCAAAAACTGATTCTTCTGAAAAGGCTAATAAAATTGATCTAGCCAGGTTAATAGGAAAAGAAAGGAAGAAGACACAAATTATCAATATCAGGAATGAAAGAGGGGACATCATTACTGATCCACAGACATTAAAAAGACAATAGGGGACTATTACAAACAACTTTATGCACACAAATTTGAACCGTTAGATGAAATACACAAAATCTTTGAAAGACTACAAAAACTCACAAAAGAAGAAATAGATAAACTTAATAACCTTATGCTTGTTAAAGAAACTGAAGTTCTGGCTGAAAATCTGAAAAAGAAGAAGAAAACTAAAGGCTCAGTTTGTTTCACTGATGAGTTCTACCAAATACTTAAAGAAGAAACACCAATACTAAAGAGCCTCTTCAAGAAGAAGAGGGAGGACATTCCAGTTCATTTTATGAGGCCAGCATTACCTTAATACTCAAAACAGACAAAACACTAAAAGAAAAGAAAACTACAGACTAATATCTTTCATAAACATAGATGTAAAAAACATTAACAAATCAGATCCGGCAATATATAAAAAGAATACTACATCACAAAAAATCAATGTATTTAACTATATTAATAACTAAGGAAAAATATGATCATATCAATAGATGCCAAAATAGCTTTTGACAAAATTCAACATCCATTCATGATAAATAAGCTCAGCACATTAAGAATAGAAGGGAACTTCCTTAATCTAATAAAGGATATCTATGAAAAGCCTACAGGTAACATCATACTTAATAGTGAAAGACTAAATGCTTTCTCTCTAAGTCCTGGAACAAGGTAAGGATGTTCTCTTTCATCAGTCGCATTCAACATCATAATGTCAAGTCCTATCTAGTGCGATGAAGAAAGAGAAAGAAATAAACAGCAGACAGGAAAGGAGGAAATACAACAGTTCTCATTTGCAGACAATATGAATGCCTCTGTAGAAAGTCCTGAAGAATACACAAAAAATTGGAGCTAATAAGTAAATTTTTCAAGGTCACAAAATAGGAGGCTAACATACAAAAGGCAAATGTATTCCTGTACACCAGCAATGAATAATTGGAATCTAAATGTTTTGAAAAAATACTCTTTAAGTTAGCACCAGGAAATGAAGTACTAAGTTGTAAATATAACAAAATCTGTGCAAGATCTACGTTCAAAAATCTATAAAATGCAAAGTAATCAAAGCAGTTATAAATAAATTGAGAAAAATACCATGTTCAAGAATTGATGACTCAATATTATTAAGATATTACTTCTCTTCAATTTGTTCCATAGATTTAATACAATTCCAATAAAAATATCAGTAAGATTTTCTGTAGGTATCAACCAGCTGATTCTATCATTCATATGGAAAGGCAAAGGAACTAGAAGAGGCAACACAATTCTGAAAAAAACAAAGTTAAAGGACTCATATTCCTGGATGTATTTACTATAAAGATACCATAATCAAGACAGGATGGCATTGGCAAAAGGACAGACATATAGATCAACGTAAGAAAATAGTCCAGAAACAGACCCATACAAATATAGTCAACCAATTTTTGACAAAAACCCTTGCAATGGACAAAGGATAATCTTTTCAAAAAATGATGCTGCAATAATTGGAAATACATATGAAAAAAACAAAAGCAACAACAACAGAAAACATAGGTACATATCTCGCACCTTATACAAAAATTAACTCAAATAATATCATAGACTTTAATGTAAAATGGAAAACTGTGAAAGTTATAGAAGAAAACATAAGAATAAAATCTCTGTAAACTTGGATTTGGCAATGAGCTTTTAAATACAACACCAAGAGCATACTTCATGAAAGAAAGTTTAGTAAGTTGTGCGATATCAAAATTAAAAATATTTGCCTGTGAAAGACACTATTAAGAGAATGAAAATATGAGTCACAAACTGGGAGAAAATATTTGCAAATCACACCTGATAAAGGACTTCTATGCAAAAATTGTCTTTAAACCTTAATTATTAAAATGGGTAAAAGATCTAAACAGATAATTCATGAAGAAGATATATGAGATGTATGTATATCTAGAAAAATCAACATTTGTACACTGTAATGGAGACCACCAATTGCCCCCTAAAATCTGCAGCCACTTTCTTCCATAACAGAAACCCCAATTTGTTGCTGGGCACATGGCCATCTAGAGTTGAATCTACATTTCCCAGCCTTGCTTTCAGCCAGATGTGGCAACATAACTAGGTTCTGGTCAATGGGACATAGCAGAATGGTCATGTGGCATCTTCTTGGTATTTCCATCAACGAACACAGTTTACATCCTTGACCCTCTTTTTATTCTATTTCTTTCTGATAGCTGTCATGTGGAATCAATGGCTGGAGCTCCAGCAGTCATCTGGCACCATAATGTAATCTTGGGAATGGAAAACATACATACTAGAGCAAGATGGAAGAGCCAGACCCTGTGGAGCACCAAACTAACCCTGAACGAACAACTTCCAAAATGCCTGGAATATGGAAGAGAATTAAATGATCTTACTAAAGCTCCGGTTGTTATTTTTTCCCGGTTACTTTCAGATGAACCCATCCCCCACCACATACAAGTGTACATATGTAATGAACACAAAAGGAATGATTGGCATACAAGTGACCACAGCCAATTCCACCTGAAAAACTTAAGAAGGAGAGAGGACTGTAGGAGACAGTAACAGAGGTGGATGTGTGGGTGCTCAGACCCATGAGAAAAACAAAGAGAGCATAAGACAATTTATAATTCCAAAGGGGCTACTCTGGCCGAAGCACCAGCTAGGCATGCAATGAAGGCATGAAGGCCAATTGAAGGGGGTAGTCGGTGCAAGGCAGAGTGATGAGGGAAGAGATGGTGGTGAAGGAATGGCATGGGGGTGAGGCAATGTCTCCAGAGAATTGCAGAGAATTGATGCAGTGAGGAAGAGAGAAAAGGAGATTTCAATGAGATCCTAAGGACAATGTGCTTGGATCCCCAATTAAGTCAGCTAGCTGCTGTAACAAACAATCCTCAAATCATATTAACTCAACACAGGAAGGCTTATTTCTTACTTGTATAAAACACATGCTGATGTTTCTGATCCTAACCTAGCTGCTACAAGGGATATTGGGAAACGTAATTTTCTTGTGTGCCCAGGAGGAAGAAACAGGATTGACAAACACTTAGCTAGTCTCTGCCACAGTGCCTTTTTTTCCACAATCTCTTCTTACTGTCCTGATAGAAAGGCAATAACAGTTTCAAGTTATTTTGCCTTCATTTTGGAGGCAGGGTTATGCTTTTTTGAATGTGACACTATTCCCAAACTGGACTGCATGAATATTTATGCTCAGTGGGTTTTGCATCTAATTTTAGAAAATTCACAGAATCCGTTAATCCTAGCCATGGTCCCTGGGTGAAGATTTCAAGGGCAAGAGAAATTTTAATGATCTTTCTTGTGAAGAGTCAGCCTGGAGCCCCAGCTGGTGATATCCAGGAACACCCAACGTGACCTTCCCTAGAGCTCAAACCATCCCACACTCGATGGGACCCATATCATGTGGTTTGAGCTTCTCAGGGCTGACCTCTCATCCCTGTGTTAGTTTCCTAGGAGTGCCATAGCAAAGTACTACAAACTATGTGACTTAAAACACAGGAATTTATTCCCTCACAGTTCTGGAGGCCAGATGTCCAAAATCAAGGTGTCAGCAGGCCATAATCTCTGAAGGCAATGTGGGAGGATTATTGCTTAACTCTTCCTAGTTTCTGGTGGTTTCTGGCAATACTTTGGTGTTGCTTGGCTTGTGGATGCATCACTCCAATCTCTGCCTTCAACATCACATGGTGTCCTCCCAGTGTGTCTGTGTCTATCTGCACATGGTGTTCTGCTCTCTGTGTGTCTCTCTGTTTTCTCTTCTTATAAAGACACTAGTCATTGCATTAGGGCCCACCCTAGTCCAGTATGACCTCATCTTAATGTTAGTAATTACTTCTGCAGAGACCATATTGCCAAATAAAGTTACATTTTGAGGTTCTGGGTGGATATGAATTTGGAAGCACTATTCAACTCAGTACAATACCATATGCTCTTCTCATCCTTTACTGGACCCCATGCACATAATCTCCTGGGACATCTCTAACAGGAAGCCAGCCTCCTCCTGGATCTGTTCTTTCTCCCCCAACCTCAAGCTTCCAGCAAGCTAAGAAGTAGCAAAAGAATTTCCAGTGCTCCGTCTTGACCAGAGTCATACCTGCTAGCACCTTAAGGTCTGTTTTTTCTTCCCTTTACCCACAGGCCAGGGATGGGGACGTACCACGAGTTATCTTGGGTCCTCCTTTTAAGGGGCTTCCTCTTTCCTTCATGTCCACAGTCCCACAGTGAGCCATGTTGTAGGGAGAGTGGAGTAGGGGCAGCACCAGCCTCCTGTGTCAGACTCTTGTGAGGCGCCTTCTTCCTTACACCTCTTTCTATCCCTCATTGGATAGAGAACAGCTTTGGATGCGGAAACGTGAGATAAGAGAGGACTTAGAGTAGAGAATGTGGGGTATGGACGTTCAGGTGGGTGATAGGGAATGAGCATATGTGTTTTAATGAAACTGGGGTGTGAGTGAGGATGAAGAGCCCAGCTTAGGTCATCTGGAACGGCATAGAGGCCCATTTCTCAGTCTTCCTGCTGTTTTGTTCTCCCCACAAGGGCCCAGTTCATTGTTCTTTCCCTCCCTTTTTCTTTTCTTCTAAAGAGGAGACCCTATGCCAACCTCTCCCCTCCTAAAAAATGACTCAGTGAGAAGATCAGACTGGGAGGAAGGGAAAATGAATCAATCAGTTTGGAATTTCTTGACGAGAATGACATATATAAAGGGGAAATGGATTTTTAGATGGATCAAAGCTTGTATAGGTGGATGAAAGTAAGGACTGAATGATGAAAAGGAGGAACGGATGGGAGGATGGATGGTTGAATAACTGGGTGAGTGGACAAATGGAGAGAGAATCATTGGATGTAGCTTGATCAATGGATAAATTAATGACAGGATGAAAAATAGACGAAAGTTTGAAGGTACTGGTGAATGGAAGGATGAATAAATAAACATATTGATAGATAGATGAGAGGATGTAATGGAAGAAAGAGTGAATGGATGGTTAAATGGATGCATGGTGGGAAGGAGGAGTGGAGGAATGTATTGGAGGACAAAGGATAAAAGAATGGATGCTATTGGAAGGGAGCATAGCTAGAGTTTCAGATAAGTTCCTGGTTGGATATGAATGGATGGAAGAACTCCTGCACAATAGGGAGACAGAGGAAAAGAAGGTTGAATGAGGGAGCTTGGAGGGGGAAGGCGTTTTGAACTTGGTGCATGGGCAGTGGGGGTGAATGGATGGATCTTAGAGTGTCAAGTCTTTGTGAGTATGGAGGTGTGTAGTTCCTATAGAATGTGGGTTGGCGGGAAATCCAACTAGGAAGTCATAAGAAGAAAGGATGTTGTATGTTTATATATCAGAGACCCAAAAATAACAGTGGTTTGAGAAGGATAACAGTTGTTCTCTGATGTGTCAGTCTGAGGTAAGTAATCAGATGCTGATACGGCAGCTGCAATGCTAAGAACCTGTTTCTTCTGGCTTTAGCACTACAATTTCCTAGAGCATTGCCCTGACCCTCACAGTTGAGGATGACTAACTTCCTCATATGCTGGGTCTGCATTCCAACCAGCAGGATGATGGAGCAGGGGAGTGGAAGGAAGACTCTGGAAGTGGCAGACATCACTTTCCCTCAAATCTCATTTGCTTACAGTCTCAGTGTCACACCTAGCTTCAAAGAAAACGTAGTCTTTATTTTGAATGATCTTGAGCTCATATTTACGGGTTCTAATACCAAAGAAAGAAGGGGTAAATGAATGTAGGGGAACAATTAACAGTGTCTGCCATAGGGATTGACTCAGAGCTGATAGGGAAACAAAAGGAAAACAATCTGCAAACAGCAGGGTTGATATCCAGCAGACACACTCGTTGTGGAAGTTTGGGACAGGGAGTGGGGTCCCAGCCAAGCTCCCAGACATAGCATAGATGAATGCCTTTGGGCATCTTGCTTCTTTAGTTCACGTGCTTCCAGGTGGTAGAGATCACCAGGATGGACACATGGCATACAGGAAGAGGGTGGTGACCTCTCAGATCTCCATGGCATCAGGAAAAAGGAACTGCTCTTGGGCAGGGTCCCTGGTTACAAAGTTCTTGGGAATGAGCTTCTTCAGTAACCTGAATACCTTCAGGTTAAACTTCCTAGGGCTTAGGTCCCACATAGGAGCTTGCCATGCTGTGGAGTTTACATAAGTTCTGGGCTCCCTCTGTGCTCACCATTGAGTGTAAACTCACAAGGCCATTCTCTTGTCTTCATTGCTTCAGCCCTGTCTTCATTCATGTCCAAACCCTCCAATTTTATCCTTTGAGAGCACGTGCAAGATCGTGGAATGCTCTTGGGTCAGGGGGAATCAGGTTCAAGTCCTGCGTCTGCTGCTTTCTTGGTAAGTAGTGTTCTTAAACAAGACATCTCACATCTTCGATCTCAGTTTCCATTTATGTAAAGTGAAAATATAATAAAAGTACCTCCCTTGCCAGGTTGTTGTCCAGATTAAATGTACTGAAAGCCATCAGCACAGTGCCATTGCCATTAGTTATTCCGCCCACTCTCTAATTCAGGCTCTTCAGCCCTTTGCAATCTGTTGTCAGGGAGGAAATTTCTGTGCGTGGGGCCGATGGCTACAGCAGTGAGGCTGAGCAGTGGGCTGAGCATGGACTGAAGCTGATGGCAGGTAGTGCGCAGACTGCAGCATGGACTATCAATTGGTTGCTGGTCCAGCAGAGGAGGGAAGGATAAGAAGGGATTGCCCGTTCTTGAGCCTTTTCTGTGTGCCAGCACTGTGCTAAATTCTTTGGTTAAATGTTCTCATGATTCATGTCTCTGTGTGTCATTCTCATTTTGCACACAGACTTTGACTCACCAGAGGTCACCAGGTTCTCAAGGGGCATAGATAGAATTAACACACCATTCTGCACCTGTAGTTCCTCGAGTTGGCTTCTTGTGAGCGGGGTAAGGAGTTTTCTAGTGTTGCCGTGTAGGTGATTGGCTGATAAGATGCTTAATATATTTCTCTGGGGGGTGAGGCAGTAATAGACAGTGTCAGCGAGAGACAGAAAGAGAGAAATGGGGAGAGGAAGGGAGGGAGGGAATGACTGACCGGGACCAAGACAGACAGGGAGAAGGAACCAGAGAAAGCCACAGACACAGACAGAGGGAGAGCCAGAGCCAGAGCCAGAGATGGAGAAAGACACATAGAGAGAAAGGAAGAGAGACTGAGATAGAGAGACACTCACTCAGATGTGTAGACAAAGATAAAGAATGAGAGAGACCCAGAGATGTGGGGAAATCTAGAGAAGCAAGAAGTAGAGATTCAGGGGAAAGAGCCATTGCACTACTGAGAGACTGAGATGGAAGGTCAGAGAGAGGGAAAAAGAGACACAAAGGAAAGTAGAAACAGTCCAATGAAAAAGAGGGAGATGTGGCTGAGGCAGAACAGGGCAGCAGCAGGTAGGAGAGACATGATCCAATCGAAGGGGTAGGTGACCTGGCCAAGACATGCCAGCTTGACCCAGGAAGCCTCATGAGCAGCCAGCACAGTCATATTTACAGTACACATTTTCTGGCAGGCCCCAACAGACCTGATCTCTTTAAATCCCAATAAGTCTCTATGGTGATGATTACAGCTGATACCTCTAGAGCGCTGACTATGTCCAAGGCACATTCTAAGTACATTGCACACATCTCACCTAATCTCCATGAAAACAAGCCTGCACCATGAGGGCAACTATTATCTCCATTTTACAGAGGGGAGACTAAGGCAGGTGGAGGGGCTGTCACTTGTCCAGATCACCAGCTCATAGCTAGGTTTCAATGCCCAGCTATCTGGCTCCAAGCTGTCATTTTAACTCCTGTACTACCGAGAGAGAGAAATGTGGACTCTAGTGATGTGGCCCTCAAATTTGGAGAACTGAGGGATCTTAGCCTGATGTCTGAAGATTGATAGAAGGAGCCTATGAACACCCTGAAATGATGCAAGGTGGGGCTCCCTCGTGCCCACCTGGAGAAGCTGTGTGTTCAAGTTTTTTGGATCCCTAGAAGGCATAGCTTTTATTTATTCCACACATGGTTATTAGGAACCCCACTATGTGTCAGGAACTGTTCTGGAGGATAGCGGTGGTGGGCGGGTCAAACAATCACAACAGTGAATAATCAGCATGAATCCCTGACTCATGGAGCTGACATTTGGGTAGGAGGAGACATGGTCAGAGCCTTTGTTTGATGCTCCTGGATTTTCCATGACCTCAAGGCCTTAGCCCTTACTGTTCCCTCCCCCAGGAATGCTTCTCCCCCCACGCTCCCACAGCTGACTCTCAGAAGACATCTTAAAGAAGCCCTCCCTGACCACCCAATCTACAGCAGCCCCCACCAGTTAGTATCCATCATATTTCCTTGTTTAATTTTCTTGGTGGTGTTTATCACTAACTTAGGTCATTTTATTTATTCATTATGCTGTTGGCTTTTAGTCTGTCTCACCTGCTAGAATTTACAAACTCCTTGAGGGGAAGCCCTTGGTTTTCCTGTTCCTGGATACAGCTCCTGTGCCTACATTAATATGGAGTATGTGCTCACTAAACTTCTGTTGATCAGTGAAAACTAACTCATGTATCTTGCTCCCCATGTACCACTAGATGCTCCCAACTCCTCACATGTTAACTCAGTTAATCTCCCAACAACCCATGGAGGAAGGAATTTTAGATGGGGAAAGAGACAGAGAGCTTAAGGAACTTACTTAGACTCATGGAGCTGGATGGTTCAAACTCAGGCACTGTGGTTCCTGAGCCTTGTTCCCCACCACTCCACCCTGCTGGTCACCTGAGCCCACGCATTCCTGTCTCACCACCCGAGACATGGTGCGATGGGGCCATGGTCAGCCACGGCAAGATCAGATCTCTGAGTCTCTAGAGTTGTCCCATTTGTACCCACAAGATTCTAGTTTATGGAGATGATTCAGGGACCAACTCACAGGGAGAAGCACCAGGGTGGGTCAGGAGGCAGAAAGGAGTGAGGGAAGGGATAGGCCATAGCCTTTACAGGACTTTCCACGGAAGAGGCAGGACAAGATAAACAGCATAAGACTGGCTAGTCTGAATAATTCCGGTGGACTTTGGGTCATATGGGCTGTCCCTAGTTGTCAGGTACCGGGCCCTGGGTTGATTTAGGGTAGGGAAAATATTGGCTTGGTGTGTGAGAGCTAAAGGGGGTGGTTAGGGGCGTAGACTCAGGACTGATGTGTTTCTACATGAAAGGCAGTTTCCCCAATACATTGTTTACTGTCTCTCAGAGTCAGCTGGCTCTGGAAGGGGCAGTTTCTCGCTGGTCAGCAAGGCCACAAATGCCAGAGCATCAAATACAGAAAATGAGAAAATATGGATAACACAATTTGCTCTGTGAAGAGTGGATGACAAATACAGAAGCTAAGGAAACACAGAACACGATTTGAAAACCAACTCCTAAATTATGGTGAATTGTCAGATTAAGGAATGCCAGTCTGGGAATCCTTTTGGGAGGGAGACTCCCATCCTTATATTTCATCAGAAATATTACAGTGATGGGCGCTGGGGACACAGCAGTGAGCTAGACAGCCCAGGCCCTCTGTCACAGAGTCCCCTGGTCAGGGAGAGGGCCCTTCCCCTGGCAGGCTGCCTCTCTCCCTGTCTCCCTCCTGCTGACACAGGCACCTAGACTCGCATCCCAGCCTCAGCCCTGTAGCCTAACATTTCTGGGTTGAGGGAGGCGTGCTTGGGGAGGATGGGCGTGAACCACCCACCTAGCTCAGGAGACAACTATGAGGAAAGTGGGGAAGGAAAGGAGATGAAAGAGACAGAAGGGGAAAGCAGCAGGCATGCATGCCAGGAGTTGAGAGGCAGGAGACAGGAAGGCAGGGAGGAAGAGAGAGAGGCTGGCTGTCCAAACCCGCTGAGATTTCAGCAGCATGGCCCTGACTCCTCTGCCTGTGCCTCTCCCTGATCCCAGCCCTGACTGCTCTTGACTGTCACTGTTTCAGGGTTAGATTGTATCTCCCATTGGACTGCATGTTCTGTGAAGGCAGGGACACAGGCTGCTCAGTGTTTGCTGTGTCTGCATCCCTTGAAAGGCCACTCAAATATTCACTAAACAATAACTTGATCAAAAGACAGCAGGCTACTGCAACACTCCATGTGAGAGGCCTGAGCTTGGGCGGTAATTGCAGGCAGAGGTGAAGGCAGATGACCCTTCTCTTCTCCTTGCTCCTCCCTCTATCCCTCTTCCTCCTTTTCCCCCTCCTCCCTGTTCCCCCTCCTCATCACCACCAGCTTCCCCTATTCCCCACCTGGCCTGACTTCTGACTTCACAACCTCAGTTCCTGGTCCTGTTATTAATACTGTTTGTTTGGAAACAGAACAAGTGCCAAGCTTGGCGAGGCTGGCCCTTTCCCCACCCACAAAGAGATGTGGCCCTGGCAGGAGAGCTGATTCACGGGGTGGGAGGGAGGCTGGGCCCGGATAGCTCTGAGCAGATGACCTGCAGAGCCAGCTTAGCCAACCTGTGGGGAGCCTCCACTCCAGTCTTGAGCTGGTAACCCTGGGGCTCACGGGAGAGAAGTGCTGCAACTGCAGGGCTGGTTGAAAGGCGAGATGCCACAAGATGTTCAGAGTGCACCCAGGATGTTGCAGCCCAGCCTTTCTGCCTCTCTCTCTGGCTGACAGGATTTGCTCCGAGGAGGGGCCAGCATCTTAGCTTTTCCATACTGTCCTAGAAGGCCCATACTCAACCTCAGACTCCTACTGTCAGGCTCTCTCTCTTCTTTGGTTCTATCACCTCCTCTCTCCCTCTCACCCTCCTTCTCTCCATCTCTCTCTATTTTCACTCTTTCTCTCTTCTATTTGGAGAAAAACTGCTTCAGTGGGCTCTTCAGTTGTATAAAAGAAAAGCTGAGGATTTATTTAGGATCCAAAACATTTAAGATAATGAAGAGGAAACATGCTGAATGATAATATTTACCCCCCAGATGTGGGGATTCCTGTAGCCCATCCCAGTGGAGGAGATGTGCTGCCCCTACACTGGTGGAAGCATCCTCAGCCTCCTTCAGAATCCACCTCAGCTCAACAAAAAGAGCCTTTTACCAAAGAGGTCACATTCACCAATGGTTGGTAAGTTGTTGACTTTGTTAAAAAGGATTTTCAATAAAATGGAGAAAAAAGTAAAACTGGAGAGATGAAATTGTATATCAGGAAAGAACATGTCAATTTTACTCTTTCGCAATTTGTTTTTGTTGTGTGATTCAGCAGTTGACTTTCACTGATGTTGATATTCACTGTGCCAACTTAAATAACAAATTTGCCTGTTATTTTGTCTCAAAATTAATTTACTTAAGAATACCCAAAGGAATTGCAGTTCCAAATGTGCCAGCTATGGTAAACTCTAGGCAAACCCAGCAAACAAAGAAGGGGAGCAGCTTTGTAGAGAAAAAGGGGGAGCAGGGAGCAATAGTTCTAAAGGAAAGTCCCTTGAGGGGAAGTAACAGTTCATGGTGGTGATACCGGCTCAAAACAAGGTTGACCTAAGGGAAGCCATATTGTAGAATAGAGACCATGCCATAACTTTGAATGACCTCTGACTAACTAACCCAAGTGGCTATGCATGCTCCAAAAGATCCACCTACTCTGTAGATTTTATGACCCCAGCTTGTGCGTATACCTCCTAGCTGTGATAAGACGATAGCTTTGTTCTTTTGCATTCCCTAGGACTGTGATGACCCCCGAACAGAGAGTCTATGCTGATAGCCATCATCAACAAAAACTGAAAGAGGTGGTGTGGCAACTCTTGGGTCAACAATTCCTAACCCCCTCCCCTATAACCCACTGGCCTATATAACTACTTCAAGATTCTGTGCCCCCTTTAAGATGATTGTTTTGGACATTAGTCAGCCATCTTTCCCTTTGCTAGCAAGCTGTAATTAAATGCCATTTGTCTTCCCCGCCCCCCACCCCCATCTGGTGTCTTGACGATTAGCTTTTGTCTCAAGGTGAGCAGATCACGCCCTTTGCGTGGTAACAGTGGCAACAGCTTCGCTTTGGCTGAGCTGCAGTGTTTCTTGTCAGCTGGCTTGTTGCCAGGTAGGGAGAGAAATCTTCCTTTAGTAGTAAAGTAGTTTTACTTCCTATCCAAGATGTAAAGCCTCCGTCTCTTCCTGTTTGCTGTAAAGGACGATGTGTGATAGGGCCTGAGAGCTCCCCCTACAGGGCTTCCCCACTCCAATTTAGTTGAAGTTTCTTTTATTAATTTCGACAACTGTGTGTGCTTTTATTTCATTCCCAGACTCATTTTCTTTTACTTTGGAGCTAATGCCAACTGTGTGTCTAGTTTTGAGTGCATAAAAATAGAATCAAGAAAGCACACTTATTTTTCATCCTTTTCTGGTATTTTATTTGTTTCTGTAGCAGCAATATATACCAGTTCTTCCCATGTACAACTACAGTTTAACGTCTCCCTCTGCCCACTATTTCTTCTTCCGCTCCCTTCCACAGGTGTTGCTTGACCCCAATAGCACTCCTTAATAAACATCCTGCACCCCAAATGCAGAGTTGGCTTCCCAAAGAACCCAAGCTGCAATGGCCATGAACTGCACAAACACAGTCTTCTCTGTGTGTAGAAGTTAGTCATGTGCTCCCCTGGGAGAGCACCCTGTTTTTGTGGGTGCATTCAGATATTCAAGACATGCTTACCACCTGCTGGCTATCTGTTATGTTTCTGTCATGTTGCTATATGCCACCTCCACTTCATACGCCACAGAGGAAACCACAGAACAAAGCTGAAGGGGGATTCTGAGACCTGGTACGGTTTGAGGAGGTCCTCAGACTACTGAGACTCCTCAGATGCTGCCAAGGTTCCTTGGCCTGGACTATGGTGTCCCAAGTCTCTCTATGGATTCAGGTGAGCCCAGGCAATCTCACCTCTGATTCCACTGTCCACGACCCCCGTTCCTGCCCTGACTCCTGTCTCTGGACCCCGATCAAGGCCCTGACTCGACTAGCACTGTTTCAGAGAAAATTTTTCTCTCCCACTGGACTGCATGCTCTGTGAGGGCAGGGACACAGGCTGCTCAGTTTCTTGTGTGTACAGCATCCCTTGAGGTGCTGTCTAATATTCACCAAACCACAACTTAACTAAACAGACAGAAGGCCGGGGCCAGCCCCACAGCATAGCGGGTAAGTTTGCGTGCTCCACTTTGGTGGCCTGGGGTTCATAGTTTGGGATCCTAGGTGTGCACCTACACACAGCTTATCAAGCCATGCTCTGGCAGGCATCCCACATATAAAGTAGAGGAAGATGGGCACGGATGTTAGCTCAGGGCCAATCTTCCTAAGTAAAAAGAGGAGGATTGGTATCAAATGTTAGCTCAGGGTTAATCTTCCTTAAAAAAAAAAAAAATTCACAGCAGGCTACTGCAACACTCTAGGGAAGAGGCCTGAGCTGGGGCTGGAGAGGTGGGCAGGGCTGAAGGCAGCTGACTTTCCTCCTCCACCTTGTTCTGTTATCCCTTCCTCTCCTTCTTCCTTTCCTCCTCCTCCCCCTCCCCCTCCCCACCAGCTTCCTCCATTCCCCACCTGACCTGACTTCTGATTACACAACCTCAGTTCTGGCTACTGCTGTTGAAACTGTTTACTTTGGAAACAGAACAAGCACCGACCTTGGCGAGGCTGGCCCTTTTCCCAGGGGCACAGAGATGTGGCCTTGTGGGGGGTGGTGATGCATGGGGAGGCAGGGTGGCTAGGCCCGGACAGATATGATCAGGTGACCTTCTGGGCTAGGCAGGCTGACCTGCTGGGAGCTGCAGCTCTGGTCTCAGAGCTGGTAACCCTGGGGCTTGTGTGCCCCCTGGAGAAGAAGCACTGCAACCCTGGGCTGGTTGGGTGGGGAGATGCTGTGGAAAGGTTAGGGAGCCAGGAACACTGCAGCCCCACCTTTCTGCATCTCTCTGGATGACAGGATTTGCCCTGAGGAGGGGTCACCATTAGCTGTTCTAGAAGACCCGTACTCAACCTCAGACTCCTACTGTCAGGCTCTCTCTTTTCTTTGGTTTTCTCATCTTCTCCCTCCCTCTCTCCCTCCCTTCCTCTCTCTCCCTCTCTCTTTCTCTGTTCCTCTCTCTGCCTCTGTCTCTCTCTTCTCTTTGGGGAAATATGCTTCAGTGGGCACTTCCGTTGTTTAAAAGAAAAACCCAGGACTTATTTAGGATCTAAAACATTTAAACCAATCAGGAGGAAACACTCCGCATGATAATCTTCACCCCCTAGATGTGGGGGGTTCCTGTTACTCATTTCAGTGCCCACACCCTGGTGGGAGCATCATCAGCCTCCTTCAGAGTCCACCTCAGGTCAACAAAGGAGTCTTTTCTCGTAGAGGACATGTTCACCACTGGTTGGTAAGCTGTATCCTTTTTAAAAATGATTTTAATAAAAAGAAAACTTGGAAAGTGAATTTGTATATTTAATGTGTCAATGCAAATAATCCATACTGAATCTTTAAATCAACATTGGAGTGAGTTTGTTATGAACCACGTCTGAGGACTATAGCCCAGGTCCATCTATCCCCAAAGAAGGGAGAGCACCAAAGAAGTGGGCTGTACGTGGTGGCTACATACCGCCTTGGAAAAAAGAGCATGCATTAAATATGTTAGGAGTGTCCCTTTTACAACAGTCACGAGGTTGCTTTGTTGGCACAGCAGATCAGTGGTCACAAGTTGAGGACACCAGGTCAGTAATTAATCCTAATTTTCTAGGAAGAAATGCTTATCTTTAAGTAATTATTGATATGTGGGAAGATCCATCTCTATCTTTAAGGGCATCATTCTTGTCTTTGGGACATTGTAAAAGCAGATGTACAATGCATGCTTAACAGGCCACGCCAGGACCTTTCAGAAAAACAAGTCAACCTGAATTAATTATAAACAAAATGTCTTCCATGTTTACGCACAACATTTTCTATTGCTTTTCATTTATTTATCCATTTTCCTCTTTTGATCAATAATGTTCTGATAGAAAGCATTGATGATGAAAATATTGACCCTTACTGCCAGGGCGGTTGCTGCCTGCCCTGAGTCCATCATGTCTGTCAGTACTAGGGCTTTATCTCATTTATTTGCTCAGTTCTCCATGTTGGGGAGAAATAAACAAGTATGGAGGTTGTATTAACAGAGGAAGAATTTCACGGATTTTTCGATTAATTTTAGATTCTTGCAGAAACGCTGTGCATATGCTTTTACATGACTCCTCATGCTCACGTTGTTGACAATTATAGAACCGGTACAGTAACAATGATGACAAGTCGATAGTTGAAAAGATTCATTTTAAAATGAGTTCTTTGGCATAGTCATTATCAGAGAAGGAAATTCATGCAGGGTTGTAATATTCATTGACCACCTCAAGTCGCTGAGCAATCATTACCATAGCTTGCATACCAGTCTTACAAAACTGAGTAAAGAAAATGGAAATTAGTTTGAATATTATGGCCAATACAAGAATTCCAAGGAGTAATAGAAATAGTAATTGCAATCTAGACTGACAAAGGGAAGCAATAACTGAAGGGTATTGATCCAGACAAATCAAGACTGGCTGTAGAATCACTTAAGACAATCACCTAGTTTTTTAATGTGCTTTAGCAGAGATGACACATTGCAAGATTCCTCAGGTACGAAAACACAACCTTCAGCTTAAATGATCGCACATGTACCACATTGGGATGCTGTTAAAATACCTAATGCCATTCCTGCTTGACCATAAATAAGGGCTTGTTGAGTAAATTTAGTCAGGGCTTCTATAAGTGATATGATATAGCTGTGAGGTGGCCATACCAGTGGAACACTGAATGAGCTCATGTGACCTTAAAGAGAGGGAGATTGGCAACAGATGGTAGCTCAGGGTGAATTCTTTCCTGCATCCAAGTGGAGTCAGGGTGAAGTGTTCCAGCCATCTGTGCTGTAGCCAAAGCCAGAGGTTTGTTCCACATAACCATTGACTTCCATTAGGAGCTACCAAATAAATGCCAGTGTGTTCCAAATCAATCACTTTCTTTAAGTATGATAGTATCATGAAAACCTTAAATGGAACAACTACAAAACATGTATATGGCTTAAGCATTACAGAGGTGTAAATGAAGATTATAAGATTGGGAATACAAGCCTTGTCCAGAGTCTTGCGACAGCTCTCTACCACAGATGTCATCTTCTTTTCATCTTGGTTTGGAGATATTTGCATTGGTTGGTTGAAGTTGGGTATCAGAAATAGAAAATGAAACCCTCTCAGATGGAGAAGACTTTTTTTTTTTTTTAAAAAAAACCACTCTTCTGCAAGTAAAGGCCTCAATTCAATATGAGAACATACTGATCATTACAAGACATGTTTAATGCTTAAGATGGTGGCATTTGAACAAAGCCCAATTGCCATACCTCAGAGGGTCCCTTGGGAAGGGGAAAGTGGTCTTGAGACTCATCTGTAAAACAAATTAGATAATAGAATGCAGTCATGGCTGTTACCACCTGTGTTTCTGGAAATAAGGTGGCAGGGTGAAGATAGTGAATAATATTTACCTTTTAAATATAATAGAAGAAGTGTTATCATCATTTACCTGACAATGCTTCCCATGCAATTTAGCATACCAAACAAGCCTAATTAGTTTAGTATCTCCCTCTTTATAGGAAAAGAGAACAATCTTGTTTGAGAAGTCCCAGGGGCCATCTGAAAATTCTCAGAGAAATTTTCAAGTCACAAGAAAGACTTCGCTTTGGATATGAATTTTGGGGGAAATTGTCAAAAATATCAAAAAGTTTTAAAACACTGAATCAAACAAGATCAAGTATTTGCTGATCAATGTGTCACCATGAAATAAATGGTCACTGTGAAACAATGCTTAGTTATCCATTTAACCAAAGTGACAACAGAAGATGTTAAAGGCAAATACAGAAATTATTTTGACAAAACATAGAATTTCTGTCTTTAGGTAGATTTACTCAAAGGAAAAGAAAAGCTTTTAGAATTTCTTTATCAACAGCAGACTAAAAGTTCAAGAAAACTATCCTTTTAAGCAAAAGAAACCAAATTCTAATTTTTATACCAGCTTATTTTGTCTCCAGATTAAAATGTTTTTCAATTCAGAATTAAATACTCCAATTTGATGAGGTTTTAATGCAATATCAAACTGTCAGATCATAATATATACTACTGCTGGTAATAATGATAATAATTTGTCGTCTTGCCTTTAATTGGTAACATTTTTCCCTAGAGTAAAAATTTTGTATTTATAAATTGCTTACTTACAAAAATTAGAGATAATTGTAATCCTCATTCTTACTATTTTTTTATTGCAGTAACATTGGATTATAACATTATATAACTTTAAGGTGTGCATCGTAATATATTTCTAATTCTGTGTAGATTACATCCTGCTCACCACCCAAAAATTAATTACAATCCATCACCACGCATGTGTGCCTATCACCCCTTTTGCACCCACCCTGCCCCATCCCCTCTGGTAACCACCAATCCAATCTCTGTTGCTATGCGTGTGTTTGTTGTTGTTTTTATCTTCTACTTATGAGTGAGATCATATGGTATTTGAGTTTCTCCCTCTGACTTATTTCACTTCGCATAATACCTTCAAGGGCCATCCATGTTGTCACAAATGGCCAGATTTCATAATTTCTTATGGTTGAGTAGTATTCCATTATGTATATATACCACATCTTCTTTAACCATTTGTCCCTTGATGGGCAGCTAGGTTGCTTCTAAGTCTTGGCTGTTGTGAATAATGCTGCGATGAACATAGGGATAGAGGTATCTTTATGCATTTGTGTTTTCAAGCTCTTTGGATAAATACCCAGCAGTGGGACAGTTGGATCATATGGTAGATTTCTTAATTTTCTGAGGATACTCCATACTGCTTTCCATAGTGGAAAGCACACTCCCACCAGCAGTGTATGAGGGTTCCCTTCTCTCCATATCCTCTCCAACACTTATTGTTTCCTGTCTTGTTCATTATAGCCATTCTGACTGGAGTGAGCTGATGCCTCATTGTAGTTTTGATTTGCGTTTCCCTGATAGCTAATGATGTTGAACACCTTTTCATGTGTCTATTGGCCATCTGTACATTTTCTTTGGAGAAATATCTGTTCAGATCTTTTGGCCATTTTTTATTGAGTCGTTGGTGTTTTTGTTGTTGAGACATATGAGTTCTTTGTATCTTTCTGATATTAAATCCTTATCTGATATATGGTTTGAAAATATCTTCAATATGTAAGTCCAAGATCAGGATGCTGACAGATTCAGCTCTTGGTGGGGGCCCACTTCCTGGCTTACAGTTGGCTGTCTTTTCCCTGTGTCCTCACATGGTGGAGAAAGCAAGTTCTGGTGGCTCTTCTGCTTATAACAGCACTAAACTCATCATGGGTGCTCCACTCTCATGACTTCATCTAAACTTACTTTCTTTCCAAAGGCCCCATCACATTGGGAGTTAGGTCTTCAATCTGTTAATTTAGAGGGGACACGAACAGTATGCCATCTTTATTTTCCAGGTAATCTCTTGAGACCTCATATGCCTGTGTTAGCAACAATTCAATATTTGCTTCTCCTTCCCAAATTGTCCAGCAATCTAGGGATTTACTCATAAAGGTGTCAGTTTTAATCTGAGAAGGCGAGCAAAGAGAAAATGGGATTGTCTCATGGGTTCACATCTGCCTTCACTCCCAGGGGATGTTCATGTTGGGAACTTCCTGGGCAATGGCTCCTCTTCTTGTCTCAGTCAGGCTCCAGCGGGACATAGATGGCACACTCATTGGCCTTAACCAAGGGGAGGTTAGTGGTGAGCTTACCTCAGATGTGTGGGCAGGATGAGGGGAACCACCAAGATCTGGTGGAACACTCAAGAGAGTGAATCCCAGGAGGTGAGATCATGGGGATCACCATGGAGTCTGGCTCCCACAGCATCCTTCTGCTAAATTATCACTGACCTACTTCTGGCCTGCAATGTGGAGATGGTAGCTGGACCTCCTGCAGCTGTCCTGAGCCATGAGGTGACCTTGAGAACAGTATCACAGTTCAATCAGGGAAGAAAACTCCATGAGGAGTATGGAATAAGAAATTTATTATAGGGGTTAGACTTTACACAATGGTGGGAGGGACTAAGAAGATAAAGGTCTGATTGGGGCATCAATGAATCAAAGAAAGGTCACTAACCAACACTGACATGAGTGAGTCAGGGCTTGCAGAAATCTGGAAGCTAGGCACATGCACTGTTAGAGAAAGACCATGAAGGGGGCTGATGAGTAATTTCTCTAGAAGATTGTTCGCTTTTTGGCCTATCATCCCTGTGAGTTCACAATGCTGTATCAGGTAGTGGGCATAGGGCGAATTTTGATCAGTCAGGAAGGAGAGATGGATGCAGAATAATAAGATCGAGGACAAATTAGAACCCGTCAACAACTCTGCATCTGTCTCCCACTGCGTCTAACTTATGACAATCTTCCAAGAAGAATGGCTGCAGCTTCACTCTACCTCCAAAATCTTTCACATCATCACTTCTGGATAATTCTTACCTGGAAGCAAGCAGGGAAGTGACACCAGGAAGAAAAAGCACAACAGAGGACTAGAAGACATTTGCAAAAAATGGCAGATGAGGAAGACAGAAGGCACTAAGTCCTTGAGGATTTCACGGAGTTGTCATCCTAGCTCTGGACTCTCCACCCTGAACACCCTTTATGTGGGAGAGAAATAAACTTTTACCATGGTCAATTCATTCTTATGTTTGGATTTTTTCATTCATACAGCAGAACCTAATCCTAACTGACACATCAGTATCGTTCTAATATATCCCTTTTCTTGCCTATGTCAGCTCAATTTGGCCTTTTGTCCATTGAAATCCAAAGAATATTGATCAATACAGCCTTGCAACATGGTGACAGGAGTTACAATTAGTAAGAGTTAATAGCACTTACTACATGCCAGGCACTGTTCTAAGCACTGTGCAAGTAATTCTGATTTAATTCTCAGAGCAAATCTAATGAGGTAGATTTTATTTTTATTCCACGTAACAGAGTGGGAAACAAGACACAGAGAGATTGAGCAACTTGCCCAAATTCACGCAGCTAGGGAGTGACAAAACTGGGATTTAAACAGAAAGATTGGCTCCCAAGTGTTTTTATAATTGAGGTGAGATTTATAGAACACAAAATTAACCATTTTAGAGTGAACAATTCAGTGGCACTGAGCATATTGATAATGTTGTGCAAGCACCAACTCTATCTAGCTCCAAAACATTTTCATCACCCCAAAAGGAAAACTTGCACCATTAAGGGGTTTCTTCTCATCCCCTCATCCCTCCTGGCCCAGGTAGGTACCAATTCACTAGCAACACACGTCTTGTGTCTCTGCCTATGCTTTTGTTTCGAATTTCTCGCTCTGCTTCTCTCTCTCTCTTTCTCTTTCTTTCTCTTCTCTGTCTCCTTGTCTTTCTATCTTCCCCTTTGTGGATCATTGTGGAATTTCTTCAGCTGCTTGATTCAGTGTTCTGCTTGTCTATCCAGAAATCCCATAGGGTGGGCAAAAACTCATAGAAGAATCACCTAGACTTTTGGGTGGTAAGGGAGCTCCTTAGGTGGGGAGATGAGGGTTGGAAGAAGAGAGAATAGTTTGCCTTGCTCCTCAGGATTAAGTCACTACCTTCTCCTACCACCATCCCTCCCTGCATAACTCTCAGCAAACAAATTCTTCTTGGCCTAACTGAATACTATTGCTGCAATCCCAGGGGGAAAGGGAGGATGTGGAGGCCCAGAACAGACTTACTGCGTGACTTTGGAAAAGACTTTTCCCAGATGTGGGCCTCAATTTCCAAATTCTAAGAAGCAGAAGATGTTCCAATATTAGGACATTTATTAACATAAGTCATTACATTAACAGGTGAAAGAGGAAAACCATATGATCCTATTATGGGCAAGGCAGTGTTCCAGGCACTGGGAATGCCACAGAGAGCAATGTGGATGCAGCTTCTACTTATGTGATATTCTGATGCTCATAACTTAGGGGCAGTACACAACAAACAAACTAACAGGTTTTTGCAAACACAAGGCTTTTGCTAGTGAGTGTGTAACAAATAAAATAAAATAAGAAATTAAGTGTACTTAGGAGGGCTACTTTAAATAAGTTGATTCAAAGAAAAAAATCTTCTAAAGAGAGCATTTATGCAGAGTTCTGGAGGATGAAAGAGAAGCCAGCTGGGAAATAAAGAAGGAAGGGAACTGCAGGCAAAGGGAACAGCTAGTACAGCGGTCCTCAGGCTGGAAAGGTCTTGGTATATTCAGGAAACAGAAAGAGGGCTAGTGGGACTAGAGTGTGGTGACATGGTGACTGAAGGCAGAGCAGCAGAAGAGGACAAGAGAGAGGTAGGAGAGGACCAGGTCACAGAGAGTTTTGTAGGCCACGGTAAAGAGTTTGGGTTGCCATTCTTTGCATCACTCCACTCAAAAAGCAAAATCTAGGTAGGAAATACTTGACTGATCTGATTGGGGAATATGCTTGGGGTATCTTGATTGACAGTCCCAACAAGACTTCATCTCAGTGGGGATGGCAAGATATCCAGAGCTAAAGACGGGTGCTGTTACCTGAAACAGTGGGAATGGAAGTTGGCAGGGCAAAAATACAAGATACCCACTATACTACTGCAGTGGTACAAGAGCTCCACCACCAATTTTCCAGTGAGAAAAAATGCGTCTATATTTTGTAATGGTAGCGATTATTTGAAAATGATGTCAACATGAATCTCTCTTTCTTCCAGGCTCTCTGCCATCTCAACAGTGTTTATAATTGGTTTCTCCCTCTGTCTGCATGCCCGTCCTCCTTTTTTCACATAACTCCTTCCTCTCCTGAGTCAGTTCTTGGGAGAGGATTGTGGATCTCCACAGCTTCAGGGCTGTGAGAAAGGTCAGAGGTCAGAAGGGCAACCCCTCCTTAGCAGCACAAAGAGAAGCCTGCAGTCCCTCCCTTCCCTCCCAACCCTTTTTAACTTTGTGGTGGTTTTTAGATAGGCCCACAAATTCTGTGACTCATCACCAGTCCAAAGGTGGAGTGTGATGCCCCTTCTCTTGGATATGGGCCAGCCTTACTGACTTCCTTCTATTTGACTCCGGTGATAAAGAGTAATTGGATTGGTGATTAAGTGAAGCCTACCCAGGATATTCTCCCTTTTTATTAATCCCAAATCAACTGACTTGGGACCTTAGTTACATCTGCAAAATCACTCTGCATTTGCCGTGTTCTCTGGGCTAGAGCCAAGTCACAGGTTTCAACCTTACTCTGTTGAGGGAAAACAAAAAAGTCCCCTGGTATCCAGGCACTGATCTGTCACTCATAGCTGGGTCCTGTGTTCTCTGTTGAACACAAACGACTTCATGGAACATCAGCATCAGACACAGCCAGCCTTCGACCAGATCAAGACAGAATCAAACACCACTCCATAATGACATCTGAACACAGAGAAAACATAAATAATGTCCAAACCACAAACTATCAAATATCCCCTTCTCCAAGTTCATGTGAGTAACTGCTGCTTCTTTACCAGTTAGATAGCTTTTGCCTCACTGTAGTCCACTTTCCTTGTACATAAGAGTTAAGTTGTCTGTATTAGTCAGCTCAAGCTGCCATAAAACATACCATTGACTGAGAGGCTTAAACAACAGAAATTTACTTTCTCACAGTTCTGGAGGCTGGAAGTCCAAGATCAGGGTGTCAGCATTTTTGGGTTCCTGTGAGAGCTCTCTTCCCAGCTTGCAGAAGGCTGCTTACTCACTGTGTCTTCACATGGTGAGGAGAGAGAGAGGAGGCTCTCAGGCGTCTCTTTTATAAGTGCACTAATCCCATCATGAGGACTCCACTGTCACTACCTCACATAAAACTAATTATCTCCCTAAGGCCTCATCTGCAAATAGCATCATACTGGGGGTTAGGGCTTTGACATATGAATTGTGGGGGAGGGGACACAATTCAATCCATAGCCATAACCAGTCATAGAATTACCCCTGTTTCCTGGCAGTATACGTTCCAGAGCAACACCTCATTTCCTTAACCCCCCTCCAATCACCTAACACAGACTCAAATCCTATAATAAATTCTTCCTAACACCCTTTTACTGAGATGCACGCTGTCCCACATGTGTGACTTCTTTCTCAGTGCAAGTCATAAACTCAACTTGTTCAACTATAGATGTGTTCCTGGTGGTCTTTGACTTGAGGGCATTGACACTGTCTTAGGGACAATTTACTTGCAAGAAACAGAGAGTGAGTAAAAGAAATGCAAGCAAAAAGATAGAAAGGAATTTCATGGAACACATTATGGAAAAAAAGTTGTATCTCAGTCTCTCTTTCTCTGAGGACTGATGGCCTCTTGCTTTGCCTCTCTCAATGTGCCTACTTATACTCCTCTCTTTGGATCAACTTCTTCTCCTTCTTTTTTCTTTTGTTGGTTAGGAAGATTGGCCCTGAGCTGACATCTGTTGCCAATCTTCCTCTTTTTGCTTGAGGCAGATTATCCCTGTGCTAACATCTATGTCAATCTTCCTCTGTTTTGTATATGGGATGCCACCACAGCATGGCTTGATGAGCAGTGTGTACGTCCATACCTGGCATCTGAACCTTGGACTGTCAAAGCGGAAAGCACAAACCCAACCACTATACCTCTGGGCTTCCCCTAGATGAACTTCTTATACAAGATTTTGACTTGTGAGTTCACAAACTATGGCTTGACTGTGTCTCTGGCTTTCCTTGGCATTGTTACTCACTCAAGCAGACCGACTTTGAGTTCACAGTGTCAAAGGAGAGAATTAGATTGGCCCAACCCATGGATCTTTATTGTAACCTCACCATGTCAGGAGATCATCCTTAGTATAAGCCACTGTGATCAAGAAGGTGAGGTAATGAGTAAAAAGTATATGATTTCATGAACATCCCTTTAGCTGGGGCTATGGGGTGGATAATTTCAAAATGTCCCTTTGAATAAAATTTGGTCAATCTCATTGACTGCCCATCCAACCTCTAGGTAAGTGTCTTCATATTTAGTGCCCATTTGAAAGCTATGGACAAGGAAAACAGGGTCACATGATATAAATCATGGAAACTTATGCAGAAGAAGCCGACCAGCCCTTTTGTCAGAGGCAGATACAGAGATTTATGGCTTCCTCTCTAGTAGACTTTGCCAAGTACCTTCTGGACTCTCTCCTAAATACTGAATTCTTCAGAGATGCTAAAACTGTTGGGAGTGACAGGAAAGAGCTGGGTATGGTGGTCTGCATTGACCTCAAGTTTGGACTCTGGCAAAACCAGATTGTTGAACGCTTAAATGAATATTTGAATGAGCAGATGAAAAAAATGAATGACTTATGAAGAATAGATTTATGAAGTAATGTACATGCCAAAACTGGTGGAAAGGGTGGGCCCTTGGAGAAGAGTCACTACAGAGGTAAGAATTGGTTGAAGCTCTTAATATCTTTCAGTACAGGTGATGGAAAGTGACTCTGCTATATTGAGCAGAGAAGGATATCTTGGAAGGATACAAATGAGTCATAGAACCCATTGTTGCTGCTGATGCCGAGTAAATCTGACCTGCAAGCATTATATCCTTCCTTGTATGAGTCACTCAAGACTCAAAGTCCAAGGAGAGAGCACTGATGAATACAGATTAGATCATGTCTCGACATGGGCTGAGTAGGAAAAAAGACTTATTCCCTGGGTTATCCTGAATTGTACCCAATTTTCCACTCTCCTGTAACAGGATTACACACTCACCTTGTTTGCCATATAACTTTGCAATATCTCTCATTGTGGGCAGAATGTATATCTCAGCCCCAGGTAAACGGGGCTTCAAAATGTGACTTGTTTTAATCAATGGGATGTAAGCAAAGGTTTTAAATGTGCTGGTAAAGGTTTGGTAGCTTCATACACTGCTGTTTTCTGCTGTGATGATCATGCCCCACGTAGCTGCTTCCCATCAACTTGGGCCCCACAATGAAGGACTCCAAGCTTTCCATTGGATTCAGGTCTTAGTAAAAGAGTTTCCTGTTTCCAGGTAGAATATACATTATCTAATCAGCTAAAGTGTAAGTGTAATGTAGTACTACATTGCCTGGCACTTGAAAGATTATTTCACTCATTCACTCATTCATTCATTCCTTGTCATCTTCCTGTGTTTCTTTGTCTTTTCCTACCACACTATTCCTCACTATTTCCCCTCCTTCTATTCAGCTCTTTCTTTCCTTTCCTCCTCCCCCTCTCCTTCCTCATCTCACTACTCTTCCTCACATACTCTTTGCCCCTGCGTCTGTGTCACTATCAATTCTCTGACACCAACTCTACATCTTTCTACTCAATTCCATTCTGACACAAACTACCTGGAGCCAGCATCAGACTCCACAAGTTTGAGGGCTCCATCCCAGAAAACCGCCCCCACTTCAGATGCCACTCACAAGTTCCAGGTGTCCCAACCACCCACACTTCTGCCCATCTGGCCACAAATTCAGGACTTCTTATGACCCCATCAATAATACACTAATTCACTAAAACAACTCGTAGAACTCAGGAAGTATTATAGTTAGGATTACAGTTTTATTGGAAAGGATACAACACAAGAACAGCCAAATGAGGAAGACACACAAAGGGCAAGGTCTGTAAGGGGGATGCAGAGCTTCTATGCCCTGTCCTTGTGGAATCTGGGCACCCTCCCAGCACACAAATATGTTCACCAACCAGGAAGGTCCACTGAGCCTTTCCATCCAGAGTCGTTTTCAGGGTTTCATCACTCAGGCCTGACTGATTAATCATGGGCCATGTGATTGAACTCAGTCTCCAGCCCCCTTCCTCTCCCCAGAGGTCAGGCTGGCCCAAAGCTCCAAACCTCTAATCATGTGGTTGGTCTTCCTGGTTGACCAGTTACAGTCATATCTAGGGGCCCACCATGAGTCACCTCATTAGCATAACAAAGTCCCAGGAACCAGGGACAGAGACCAGATAAATTTCTTTACCTATTACACCTCATTTTCCCCTATTTAAAATCTGTTAATTCCTTTACCATAGATAGACTTAATAAGTAGTGAAAAATGGCCTAAAGCCTCTCCCTGGTCCAGGAGAAAAATCAATCTTCACCTGAACCCCTAAGTGTGGAGGGTGGACGTGGTCTGCTTACCTTGAGGGACCAAATAAAGGCTAAATCCTCCTCAAATGTCTCTTCCTCATCCAGGCAGTGCCTGGGGGAGAAGATGGTTACATCTGACAACAGTGAAGTCATGAAGGACTGAGCTCAAGGTATAATATATACTGGGGTTGAGAGAAGACCTTAGGAGGGATACACAAAGCCTCCTTCTAAAGAAAACCCTCGGAGAGAACCGTCAATGTGCTTGAGTGAACACAGGAGTATCTCACTGAATTAAAAACCTTCATTCCCAAGTGACTGAAGACCTTTGCTCTAACTAATCCTCCACCCTTACTCACTCCCTATCACTGCCAGCTCTGCTCTCTTTTCATACCATTGATCACTGTCTGCCATTATATTGTTTATTAATTTTCTCCCCCAATTGATGTCAGTTCCAACAGAATAGGGACATCTCCCTGATTATGGCCTAACCTTGACCTCACTGCCCTCCCTGGTCCTCAATAGGCACTCACAGAACCTTCATCAAGTAAATGCTGGTGAACTTTGTAAATTCCCTTCACATGCTTTGGGAATTTTTAAGCTGTAATCAAGTGCTGTTCTATTTTGATATGTTCTGCACGTGAAACTAAAGCCCTTTGTAAATGGTAACTGTGAACATTGCAAAGGAGTTAATAAAATATGTACATTGTAAAATGGAAAATCACTTTATAACAATGCACTCTGCTAAGACATTTTGTAAACAGAAAAATTCTTATAAACTACAAAATGCTTTGTAAATGACTCAGCATTTATAAAGACTCTATCCTACATACCATCGAGAATCCTGTCAATGTTAAGGTGCTTTGCAAATTTAAAAATACTTTGAAAACTACAAAATGCCTTGTAAACAAAAAGGAGGTCTGTATACTACAGAATACTCTGTAAACATCACAGTGTTTTGCTAAAAGCAAAGGATTTTTTAAAATGCAATGTGATCTATCCATATTGATTTGTTTTGTAATTATAAAGTGCTCTTAAACTGCATAACACTTTTTAATTTAGAAAGATAAATAAATTACTGTATGTTTTATAGTAATCAAATTATTTATGAGACAAAGCCTCTTACACAGTGTAAAGAACTGAGCTCACTCACTGAATAACCAAGTAATTGTGAATTGCAGCATGTTTATCAGTGGTAAACTGCTTCCTTAAGTACATGATTTGTTAATTACAAAATGATTCTAACTGGTATAGCCTTTGAAGAAGCCAACTACCTCAGAAATAGTCTTGAGTCTTCTGACGCATTTTGTTGTCAAGTGACTAGAGAAGTGCCTGGCACAGAGCAGAGGCTTAGTAAGGTTGTTTTGAATGAATAAATATCTTGTAAACCCTAAAGTACTTTCTAGATTCTAAAATTACTTTAAATATTAGCCCATGAATTACATAAATTGTACTATAGATTATACAGTATGAGATTTTGGTAGTTAGCAAGGTGATTGCAGATTGCAATGTGTTTTGTCAGTTTTAATGCTCTTGGACATCTACAAGACAGTGCATTTTAGGTTGCTTTGGAAGATTCTTAAGAGCTTAGAAATTGCCAAACGTTTCATTTCTAAAGACCTGAGTACACACTGAAGTGGTTTAACATGGACAACTGCTTACTGAAGTATAAAATACTTGGCGAACAGTAAAATACTTTTAAGACAGTGCATGATTCATTAAGTCAATTCATTGGTGAAATGATTTGAAAATGACAAAGTATTTGTAAATAGCTTTGTATATTTCACAGTTAATTTTAAAACCTACGACGCTTAACATTTTAAGATATTTGACATGCTAAAAAGCATTTGGAAAAAAGAAAGAATCTTGTAAAAATTATTCTAAATCATGAAGTATTTTGTATACAAAAAACGTGATTTGGAAATGCCAACTACCGCATCCCATCATAAAGTAGTTTATAATTCATAATGTGGCTTGTAACACAAGGTAGTTATCAATCGGAAAAAGTTTTGCAAGTGTCATTGTATTTTCTAATGTGCAAGTCTCTGCAGGAGACCTTGCTATCCTTATAGCCAATCGGAATAGCATTCCCTTCTTCCCACATCCCAAGTCAAGACATGGTGAGTTTGGTCACAAAGAAATCCTGTTTCTCCATTACCCCACCCACCTGTGACATGAGAGTGATTAGGGATTAACATTGGTGGTCTCTGTGCCCACAAAAAGAGTGAGAAAAGAGTGGTGAGGAGGTTCTGATGCTGACCCTGCTTCCTGAGACCAACTCCTCCGGAAACAATGCAAGGTTTGTGCTAGTCGTCAAGGTTATTTACCAATATTCCCATTCTACCTTCTCCAGAAACTGGCATAAATTTTCCCCACTCACTTGGAACTTAGACACAGCCACATGACTTTCTTTGGTCAATTGAATATAAATTAAAGTGATCACTATCCTTATTATTCAAACAGACACATGTTTATTATTGTTATTATTATTGTCGTTAAAACAGACAGAAAGAATCCGAAAGAGAAAAACTCAGGGAGAGATTGATGGCCTCAGAGTTACTAAGACAGACACACAGATATTGACATTCACAGAGAAAAAATAAAGGCATCAAAAGGCAGAGGGAAAATAGTGTGAGAGAGAAAGAAAGGGAAGCAAAACAAAGAGAGATAGGAATGGAGTCTCACCCCCAGGGCGTGAGAGCCCTCACAGATCCTACTTTCCTCTTTCATTGCATCACCTGCAGCATGATTGTGTGGGTCAGCTTGTGCTAAATTCAGCTGCAGTAACAAACAACCTCAGAATCTCAATTGCTTATGACAGCAAAGGTGTATTTCTTGCTCACATTCATTTTAATGGAAAGTCAGCTCATGATGCTGCTGCAAATCTTCTTCCTTGAACTCAGGCTGAACAAGCAGGCTCTATCAGAGATTTTGCTAGTCTTGCATCAGAGGAAAAACTGGGATGTTGGCAGACCATGCAGTGTCTCTTAAAGCTCTTGCTACAATGATACTCAACACTTCTGCTTTCATTCTATTGGTGAAAGCAAGTCATATGGCCAAGCTGGACATTTGTAGGGTGGGAGAATAAATATACTCTCTCTGTAGAAAGGACCCTGTAAGGAGAGGTAGTGACTATTTTGAAAAATTTATCAAAATCTACCATAGACATCAACTCTATCATTTTCACCAAGGCTTTCTCTTCCAGGACTCCAAGTTTCATCACAAACTGAACACCCAACCAGTACCTTCTACAGCTGGGCACTGGGGTGAGGTGGAGGCAGTGCATTCTAATTAGTCCTGAAACCCTGGGTGCTTGAACACATGTTCCCTAGTCTATTTGGTCGAGATAGACTCTGGGAGTCAGATGGTCCTTATACATAGGCCTGAGTGTCACAGTCTGCCCCACCCCAGCATATCTGTGGCAGATTTTCAGAAGGCAAATCCAGAAATCAAAGGAGGAGAGTTGCTTTTATACAGATAAAGGGGGAACAGGAAGGGGCTGTTCTAAATAAAATTCCATTATAGGAAAGTAATAGCTCAGGGCAGCAACAGCTTCTCATTGACTGAGCTGCAGCGTTTCTCATTGGCTGGCCTGTTGCCCAGTGGGGAGAGAAATCTTCCTTCAGTAGTAAAGTAGTTTAAGTTCTCAGAGATGCAAGCATCTATCTGTCTCTTCCTGTTTAATGCAATTGAGGATGAATGATAGGGCATAAGACCTCCCCCTACAGACCTTCCTGACTCCAATTTAGTTAAGGTTTCTTTTATAAATTTCCACATTTACTCCTTTTGATCAAAATCTTTCTCCAAAAGCATTGCTGATTAACAGTCAGGTTCTCTGCATGTAGTGGTCCTGTCCCTCAGTGCCAGAGGAGATCTTTCCTGCTGTTGTGTCCCATGGTGGAGGGAAAGTGCACAGCAGTTGGAAACCATTTAGGCCACATATGAGTAACAAGGCAGGTAAGGAGGGAGATCTTTCAGGCAGTTGCCATGAAAAATCTATATTTCTCCAAGTTCATAGGCATTGGAGATCATCTTAAGGTGCTGAGCCAGCATCATCTTATTAGGCATATTATTTTTACAGAGGTTTGACAGGCAGGAGGTGCAGAACTTTACAATAAGTATACAGAGTAAGATGAAGAGAAATACTATAAATGAAGTTTACAGGATAGTTCTATATCCGGAGCCCAGAACTGAAGGTAACCAGAGGAACAAATGAAAAGACAGTGGATTGTTGGGTGAAATTTGTTGTAGCCAATGTGCTTACTCTTTAATCTTATGTAGTTGGGTTTCTACTTCCCCAAAGGCATTTAGCCATCAGCAACAGGAAGTATCCACCACTGCACAGACATCTTCCTCAGCAAGTAGATAATCAAAGGCTATATACTTATCTGAAACTATCTTGGCCAATGAGTTAAGTGACCATTGCTCAGCTGAAATTTCTATGGCCGTGGAGCTGGCCAACTCTTCAACTGTCAGGGAAAGATTCCTGATCATTTGTTCATTGGCACTCACTTTGATCCATAAGAAGAAATCTTTTCCCATGGGGGCAAAACTGGAGTCATGCAAGCCTCCTGGAAGCTCTCATTGAAAGCAGTTATCATGGTTTAATAGAATGGATCAATGAGAGGCCTCTGTAGAGTTATGTAAAGAAAACAAGACAGTGAATATGGCAAGGGCGTGCTCTCCTTGCATTCTTCAGCTCTCAAGACAAAAGAGTTGCCCAAGTATAAAGGCCATTACCAAAAGTTCGACATATGGAGGTGTAGGCAAGGGGTGTACATAGGCTCTTGTTAAGTGGAGTTATCATCTATAGACTCATTCACTGGCGTAGAGACATTAGCACTATATTACCAAGGCTCAGATACTATGTTGTTACGTAGCGAGAGGTTACCTAAATATATGGGTACATCAAGAAATTTACAGATGGCCTGGGTTACATTGGCAGGTACACAGAAGTTTTCACACAAATATTCAAAAGATCTTGTTTTCCCCTCCCCAGGCTGGGTGAAATTAAAGCAAGGGACACGTTTAGATTGGCTTAGCATACTGAGTTTGTGAAATGGACTGGCAGATCAATTTAGACAAACAACAGCACCTGAACCTCCAGTGAAATTACTTGTAGGGTGAACTAAGGGGTATTACTGTTTTGGATAAACCAAGGTTTCTGATGGCAAACCCAGCAATGAGAGAGCTTTCCTCCTTTCACAGGATTGGGAAATTCAAACAAGGGCATTGTCTTTCCAGGAAAGTGGAGGAGAAAATAAAGCAGAAACAACAGTGGGAAGAGGGTATACGGGTCTAGTCTAGTCATCTTGGGAAAGCTGACTGCTGCAGATGTTGGCTGCCACTCTTCCTAGTCCTTTTGATTTGGAAGTCTCCAGCCTTTTCTCAGGACCAGATATCAGGTCTAGCCTTCTTTAGCTGTGAGATGTGTACCCAAGGTCAAGTCCCTGAAGTGTGGCTACCATCTGGGTAGTGAGGACAGCTTAGTATAGCCCCTTCCATGGATATTTCAAGGGCAGTAAAATTAGAAACGTGAGTTTGGTGTATAGTAGCCAGACATTTAAGGAAACTATGAGAATTTATGATACAGTCCAGCTTCCAGCTATATAGAAAAAATCTTAAAGATAATTAATAGGACTAGAATTTAATATCTACAAATATATCATAAATATCTGCAAACATAATTTCTCTCTTCTCAATTACCCAAAATTTTATTAAAAGATAATCATAGTAAAATCAGTTTGTATTAAACTTGGCTTGATTATTTATATAAATGTAGTAAGAATCATGATTGGCCATATAAGCTCTTTTTGATGATTGCTTTGCTGAAATCTTGTAAGCAAGGTCCTAGGTCAACTTTTCCAAGCAGTTCCTAAAAGCTATCTGGTCATAACTGAGTCTATGTACATCCTTCTTGAATATAATATTCTAGTCAAAGCCTTGATAATGTTGCCAATATTTCCAATTGTCCTGTTACAAGGAGAATAGACCCTCACTGAACCCGTGCAAATATATACATTGTCATGAAAAGAAAACTAAAGAGTCTCCGGATTCTGAAGAGATCAAGCAGAGAGAAAAAGATAAATGTTTCAACCCTTTTTGCAAAGCTGCACTTTACCACATCGCTGTGAGTTATACATAGATTAAAGGAGAGGAGAAAAAGGAATTGTTTATATCTGGAAAACAAAACATCAAAGCAATCAGTTTTCCACTAGAGTTTTAGAAATTCTTACCCAGTTCAGTGTTAGATCTTAAAGTTATCAAAACCTGAATTCCAGAGTACTTATCAAAATCTTTTTTATGAATCTCTTTGAAAATGAAACATAGTTATAAAAGCAACAGAGTAAAACAATAACTGTCTGTAACTGACAATAGACTTTTATTAAAAAGGCAATGTGTAAATCCAATTGACTAGGAAATTTAGGTATTTTTGTGGTGCACATTTTACACAGTAACTAGAATTACAAGTAATAATGTTTACTAGGACATATCAGATTTTTAGCAATTTTATACAATTTGTATAACACTTTTAGTAACATTCACCCATACACCAAAACCTAAAAAGTTTTATTATCACTTATTTAACCATGCTTCTCATGTAACTTGACATACTAAATAAACCTAATTAGTTTAATGTCTCTCTTTTTGTGAGTGGAGGGAGTAAAATTTTTGAAATATCCCAGGTGCCCTCTGGAAAATCCCAAAATTACGTCCACTTCAAAAAGACATCATTTAGAATTTGAATATTTTGGGAAGCTTGTCAAAAATATCAAAAGTTTTGGGGCTGGCCTGATGGCATAGTGGTTAACTTCACGTGCTCCACTTCAGCAGCAGTGTTCATGGGATCAGATCCTGGCATGACCCTACACACCACTCATCAAGCCATGCTGTGGTGGCCTCCCACATACAAAATGGAGGAAGATTGGCAAAGATGTTAGCCCAGGGAAAATACTCCTCAAGCAAAAAAGATGAAGACTGCCAACCGATGTTAGCTCAGGGTCAATCTTCTTCACCAAAAAGCAAAATGAAACAAAACAAAAAATCTAAAGGTTTAGACATTTGGCCAAATAGGATCATGAATCATTATAAAACAATAATTATCTATTTGAGCAAAGTAACAACAACAGGTTTCAAAGGTGACTACAAAGGTTACATAGCTGTAAGCAAAACAACTCTTTTAAAAGTAAGAATTCTCAGTTTTCTTAAGACCTATTAGAAACAACACAAGAAATTATTTTAACAAAACACAAAATATGTTTTATAGGCATATTATGTCACGAAAGCTTCTTTACCTTTACTACCAAGAGAAGACAAGTTGCCTAACAAAATCTTGCCCTTTCAACAGAAAAGAAAGCTAATTTTTCATTTTGCATCATCTTATTGTGGTATTAGAATTCATTTTAATAAATTCATTTTAACCTTTGCCAACTTGACCACACATTAAGACTCCTTTCCCAATATTCCTTTCCATAAACTTTATACAACATTATTTTACATTCAGATTTCATCATATTTTTTTCTTTTTCCCATTCTGAAATTACTGGCCTTTCCTTGGGACAAAATGACTTTATTTTCCCTCAACAAAATGCATTTCTATTCTTCATGAAGTGGAGCATGTGAATTTACCAAAACACACATCCTACTTTCCTTACATACAGAGATGTTTTCCTTTTTGTTTACATATGTTAGAATCCTTAACTTTTAGATTAGAATCTTCAATTCCTAGTAGAAACTAAGAAGTAAGAAATTGTGAACTACACTAGCATTTTATGGCTTGACAAACTTAAAATATCTTTTATAAATTTCTAAAAACATATGCCTCTTTTTCATAGAAAATTTCACAGCATGGCATAAAACATGTTCAGTAATAGAATCAAATAGGCCCAGTTTCTCTGAAATAGGAAGCCAAAAGTAGATAAACTTACATTCAGTAATTAATATTTTAGTATCTTGTCTTGTTTGTAAAATGATTTAGGTATTGAATGACTATCCATTATTTCATTTAAATTAGTATAAACTTTTATCTTATTTACATTTATTTTAATGACTTTCTTTTAACAATCAGACTTGGATTAGACATTAAATAGCCAACCATCATGTTAAGCTAGTTTCTCGCTGAAAAATTTTGGAAGAGACATCATGAGCCAACTTGACTAGTAAACCCAGGCAAAGAGAAAAGTTACACATGTGCATTACATCCAATATTAACAACTCAGAAGACATGCTGTTTTTTAAATTGACACCAACAACCTTAAGCTAGCTTTTACTTACTACAGATTTATTCTAGACCATATAAGCTTGAAAAGCATTTGAGTTAGTTTCTATTATATTTTTGAAATTTTGGAATACTTAATTTATAAGTGGTTACTTTCAAGCCAATTAAATAGAGTTTTTTACAAATCAATTCTAACAATACCATACAGAGGTAGAAAAACATCACATCTCTATAACATACATACACAGATACAGAGACAGACATAAACAGAGGTCTCACAGCTTTCATTTTAAAACTTTTAGCTATGCCTTAGGCACAAAACTCAAAAAAATACATGGATCCAAATTTTATTTCTGGCAGATGGAATAAGTTAAGATTACTTGTTCAAGTGGCCAAAGTATTTTACTAAAGATTACTATCTGCATGTTGTAAAAATTCTTTTAGAATTTTCTTGGAATCATTTTGTTTATTATCAAAAGTCTAGGGCAATTACTATTTACATTTTTCCTTCCAGTTGTTTATTTTCTCCAGTTAACTCAGAAATAGTAATTAGGGGTCTAGCATTTGAATCCTCCGAGTGATAGGGGCTTGGTGAGCCAAAGAGTCAAAGGAAAGATTTCTTGGACTCTCAAGGTCTGGTAGCAGTGCTCCTTTATTCAGAGAATAGCATGGGGACAGGACCCATGGGCAGTAAGTGTTGCAATGTGTTGATGGTAGGGCTAAATTTATAAGGCATAGGTATGTGAGTTATTTCTTTACAAGACAAAGGAAAGATCATGAAAAAAATTGTTAAAATGGTATCAGGGCAGGTGGGGTCTGGTTATTGGGTGGTCCTATAACTTTGGATAGAAATCAGGTCAGATCAGGTCAGGATGTCCTATGCTTCCTGGAGGATGATATAGATTGGTATGTTGGGCAGGACACCTTGGATTCTCTCCCTTGGGCAGCCTTAATCCTCATCCAGAGGACTTGATCTTAAAAGGGGAAAGTTTTCACAGAAGGAAAGAAAGGAATATGGTATTAGGGGTGGACCCTGGGAACAAAATAGTTCCTGGGGCAGAGTCTGGACAAAGGAGTCTGGGAAGACAAACAAGATGGCACATGAGACAAAGAAGAAAGGGAATGGGAATATGAGGCTTCCTAAACAATTTTGTTCTCCCTCAGTTCTTTAGTTTTTTCAGTTAATTTAGGTACGGTATTTTGAGTGAGATGATTTTAGAGCTTCGTGTGTATCCAGACACTTCCAGGTACCAATGAAAATAGACATATCATTCATTTTGCTTAATTTTAGGGCTTCAGTCTTCCAATTGGGTTTTAAGAAGAGCTAGTTGGGGGAGATCAAATTTTCTTATAATGGCCATTGCAATTCTTGACTGTTTTTGATATAGTTGGCCCATTTAGTTAACAATATGCATGTAAGTGGCCCAAAGTTCTTAAACACAAACTCAACCAGGGCCCCTGAAGGAAGGTTTCCCTCAGAAAATTTAATGTCTGGGATTCCCATTTCTGAAATTTCCTCTGAAAAAACAAGAAAGTTGCTAGTCTTAACTCTGTCCCCAAAGGAATCTAAAAACAAAAGACAAGTTGCTGAATTCATAGCCTTGATACCAGAAAGAATCTGAAAACCAAAGAAAAACTCCTCGATTGCCAGGAAGGCTGAGTACCAGAAGGAATTTTATTACCTTCAGAAAACAACAGAATATTCACCAAGGACCATGCCTTGAACTCAAGAACAGGAAGATAAGGTCCCTCCCCCAATAGAGAAAAGCCTCTCTAGATCCTGAATGAAGTCTGAGAGCTCATAAAGTGACAAAAGCAGAGTTCAGGATAGAGAGGAGACTAGCCAAACCGAAAGCAGGCAGCAACTCACATAAATGATGAGCAAAAGGGGATCAATGTGTGTGCCTTGATTGAATTTGGGGGTGACTATCTCCAGGGGATTGCCTTCTTTGGATCCACTTTTATGACAATTTTTATATCAGCTTAAAAAGTAAATTTATCTGTTACTTTATCTCAACAAGAGTTCATTCAGGAATAATCAAAAGAATTGCAATTAGGGGTGTGCATAATATGGCAAACCATAGGAAAATTCAGCAAGCTAAGCAGGAGACCTCTCCTTTATAGAGAAAAGTAGTCAGTAGAGAGGGCCCTTCTAAACTGAAAGTCCATTGGAGGAAAGAAATGGTTCAAAGCAGCAAGTGCTTCTCATTGGCTGAGCTGCATCGTTTCTCATTGGCTGGGCTGTTGCCAATTGGGGAGAGAATTCTTCCTTCAGTAGTAAAGTAGTTTTACTCCCTGTTGGAGATGCAAGCGTCTGGCTCTTCCTGTTTAGTGTAATTCATAACTTGTGATGGGGCATGAGAGCTCCCCCTACAAGCCTTCCTGACTCCAAATTCATTAAGGTTTCTTTTATTTATTTCCAACATATATCTCTCTATATATTTTTATCTCTATATAGATATCTCTTTTCCCATGCACTCTTCTTTCAATGGAACACTGACATGCCACCACTGAGATGTCCCCTTTTCCCCTGAACTGGAATCTGGGTGGAATTTGCAACTGCTCTGACTGTTAGAATGCAGGGGAAGTGATGCTGCATGACTTCCAAGGCAAGAACATAAGTGGCAGTACAGTTTCCACCTGGCCCTCTCTCGGGACACTTTGCTCTGACCTCCACTCATTGAGTCCATGAGACTGGTTCCAGCACTCAATCTCACCCATATTGGAGAATCCCTTGACTCTTCTATCAGCTTCTCCTGATAAGCCTTAGTCCCACATAACGCAACCAGCAGTCACAGCCCTTGGGAGAATCACCATTACCCAGTTTTCCTCTTGAAGTTATAAAGTAGCTTTCCCAATTCTCTTTCTTATCACCTCCTCCAGTTGAGCCTGATGCCCACTGTGTGTGGCCCCAACAGGGAAGAGAGAGACATTCTTTAGCCCCATGTGTGACCTCAAGCACTTCCCCTTCCTTCTGCAGTGAAGGTGTCACTCAGGCCATCTAAGAACATGTAATCTGAGATGCAGTAAGCCCCTCACCCCACTGCAGCCGCAGGCTTCCCTTCTCCTGAGCACTGGGCCCAAACACACTGAACCCACCTGGAGTTGAGGCAGAGAAATATGGAAGAGGGGAGGGGGTTACTTTGGCTTTCTGGGATTCCCATCCTCACATTCATCTTCCCTGATATAAGAATAGGAATCCCTCTCACCCTTCTCCATGCCTCACTGTAGACACGCTTTGACTGGGCACCTCAGCATGGGACAGGGGGCAAATCCAGGCACAGGGCTAATGGGAACAGCTACCCATCTCCATGGCATCCCAAACTTCCTACTTGATCCCCAAAGTCATCCATGTCTTAGAGCTCAGCCTTGGCAGTCATCATGCTGGGGTGTGAATCAGGCTGTGACTCCAGGACAGTGACTTCACAACTGAGCCTCAGTCAAAGATAAGGATTTATTTACTTATCAATTACTTAAATAACGCTTACTTGGTGCCAAGCACTGTTCTAGCCACTTTATCAGTACTATCTCATTTAATCTTCAAAAACACCTGTGAGGAGCATCTGAGAGGGGAGGTCTGGCCCCATCCTTCCAGAGCCTCAGGTTCAAAGGTGAAAACTGCAAATCACCTTCATTCCATTACCCTGATGAAGAGTAAAACAAAAGCAGGGCCACCCTGTGCACAAATGTTCACAGCAGCGCTATTCACAATAGACAGTGGTGGAAACAACTCACATGTCAATCAAGTCATACAGGGATAAATAAATGTGGTATTTCCAGACAATGGAATATTATTTGGCCATAAAAGGAATGAAGTACTGATACATGGCACAATTTGGATGAACATTGAAAACAATGTGCTACATGAAAAAAGCCAGACATAGGTCATTTACTGTGTGATTCCATTCATATAAAACTTCCAGAATGGGTAAGTTCAGCTTGTGCCTCTGGGAGTGCACATTCACTTCCTGTCACATCCCAAAGTGTGTCTATTGCAATACACTTGGTTGATATTGGCCTTTAACTTGCAATTCAGGGTGCACTTTTAGGAGATTCTCTGGCCTTCAGAAACCAGGTCCAAATATTTGAGTGGATGTGCTATGCCCATTTTTGCAGAAGAGAGTTTGTAGCTTATGCTAGTTTTCCAAATGGTTCAAAGTCCCCACAGAGCATAAGAACCCACTTCCAGTTGTGTGTGCGTGTGTGTCTGTGTTTGTGTGCTTGCCTCTGCAAGTAGATGTGTGCATATTTCTGACTTAATAGTTTAAATGTCCTCCATTTCTAATACGGGGAGCATGGTATCTATCTCACAGGACTATTGTGAGGTTAAAGAAGTTAATCTTTGTAAATATTCCTAGAATAGCACCTCATCCATATTTAGGATCTTATAAATGCAGTTATGCTTTGTTTTTGCTTCTGTGTGTATGGTGGTAAGTGTGTATGGGATGCATCTCTGGCATGGCATGTATTTGTCTGCCTCTAGGATGTCTTCTTATCTCAGCCTGAGAGCCATGTGCTTCAAGAGTTCTGAAAAATCTCCAAATTGTACATGACATTGTGAGTTTGACTGATGAACTTGAGACAGGAATCTATGGCTTCCATCAGATTCTCAGAGGTGTAAGGAACCTCACCCAACAGGTTATGAACATCGGGTTTGGAGAAAAAATAAGGCAAAGGGAGTCTCTCCCTTACATCATTGGTTCTTAACCTGCAAGCTGAAAACCTTGGAAAAGCAACTTCAAGGGTGATGTTTTAGGCATTTCCTAAACCTTTCAAGTATAGATAGCGTGCCTGTGTGGAGGCATCTTTTCGGCATATCCAGTAAAAACGAGAAATGAGAGAACTGAGGAGAAAGGGAGCCAAAAACTCAGACAGAGACACTGAGAGTCGTCTCCTTTACCTCTGTGGTTCTTCTGAAAGCTGACAATCCTGGAAGGTCATGTCAATGAGTTTCCAGGCATTTGCTAGACCTTTCAAGTTGAAAGACGTTGTGCGTGTGTGGAGCTACTGCGGAAGGGTCCACATGTTTCTGGCACATACAGAACTTAGAAGACATGAGCTTAGAGACACTTGGGGCAGTGCTCTGGGCTTGTTCTTCTCCTGTAACTGTTTCTCTGACCCAGCTGTTTCCAGATCATCCTGATGCCTGTTGTCTTCCTCTCACCACATCCACACCATCCTGTGTGCTGTCCAGTGGACAAACTTGGTATCCCTTTGTCTCTAACACTTTTTTAGCTCGGCTTGTCTTCCTTTTATGGCAGTTGGATTCGGTGTTTTTCTCTGTCTATACCTCCTGTCAGACAATCTTTCTCTGTCTCTCTTCTCTTTGTCTCCTTGTTTCTCCTTTCTTCCATCTTGTTTAACTCCCTGCCCCTGTCTTTTTGGATCTGATTCTGTCTGATTCTCTCAGTCTCATTTTTAATCTCCTTCTAGAGATTCCTTTTCTATCCTTTACTATTTTTCTTGTCTGTTTATGTCACTCTTTTTTTCGCTCTTTCTCTTTTCTGTTTATTTGCCTCTTCTTCTCCCATTCCTTCCTCCTCTCTCCCATCCTCTTCATTCCTTATTCTTCTTTCTCCCCTCTCCTCCCTCCTTGTCTCATGTTCACTCTCTGTCTCTTTCTACCACTATCTCCCCTGTCTCTATCTCCCCCTATATCTCCCTTTGTCCCTCTCTCTGTTTCTCACTCACTATATCCTTCTCTGTTGGTTTCTGTCCTTATTTTTCCACTTCTTTGCCTCTCTCAAACATAGGACAGGACTATTGAATGGAGGAATTGACCCCATGCCACGACATGGCCCACACAACTCTCACTTAAGGTGAAATGAGGGAGGGCGCCACTGCACTGGGCATATCCAGGTCCCTGGGTCACTGAAGCCACCAAAGGAACTCACAAATAGGAACTTGATTCTCAGGTCTTCTTTTTTACCAGTGATGAGGAAGCTTGGGCTACAGGTTTTCTCTGCATGGTGCCAAAGATTGGAGAATTGAGATTGAGGCACATCAGAGAGTGTCAAGATCCTCCTTGGCTCCCCAGTGCCAGCAGGATAAATCCAAATTTCTATCAGCTGCCAAGTACCAGCCCAGCTGAGCTCCTCACCCTTGTCGCCTATAATCCACACTCAGGCTCACTGAGTTCATCTAATTTTTCAAATGCTGTCTCCATGCTGTCTCCACCTTCAGGCTCTTCCCTTGCTGTTCCCTCTGAAAATAAATAAGAATAAGAATAAGTTTTCACATATTGAAGTATATGGGGAAACCATTATGGCTTAAATCTGATTCAGCATAAAACTTGTTTTTCCCAGAGCAGCCTGACTTATTTCTCACCAAACGTGCATTGCATATATTGCATATACAAACATGCATTGTATGTATGTTGAATTGTATTCAAAGATTTTCCAAAGCAGAGAATTTACTCTCTAATAATGGGGATGAATGTCCTCCCCTCACTGAGGCCAATATGAGTAGTTCTTTGGAGATAGCCTTTATTCCCAGAGAACCAAGGTCAAGTTGACCTGCCATGAGTGCTGAACTGCAGCAAAACATCTCCTTGTGACTTTGGAAAAAATTTATATTCCTGTCATGCTTGTTGTATGTTCTTTGTTCTGAAATTGTATATAACCATGCTCTAAACCATGATTATCAGAGTTCTTTCTTCCCTTGGGAAGGGGAAACTTCCAAGGTAGTACTCAACATTAGTTCATTAAAGATTCCACTTATCTACAGATTTGTTAGCTATTATTTGATTCAACACTTCTTGGTGTAGCCAGCAGAACTTCAGAGAAGCCCGCCAGAGACCAACTGGAATTTACGTTGGACCAGCACTTGGTACCAGCATGAGCCCATTGATCCCCTCTGGCTTCACTGTAGTGTTCAGGTGTCTTGGTGATTTCTCCTGAAATCAGGATGTCCTTGTTAAGTTGATGGTCCCGATATTTATTTAAACTATTTCAGGTCTTAAGACTAGGTGTCTTAATACTAGGTGAATATTGGTACATAACTTAGATAAGAGGAATCTAGGGAGGCATTTTCTAGGCAAGAGGAACCTAGGGGAAAATGTCCTGGCAAAAGGGCCTAGGAGAAATATTGGAGTGAACTGGGTTTTGGCTTTCCTTTTAATTTGGCTTTAATTGGAAAAGAATTGTGCTTGTAAAATTTGAACAAACTGTCTGATAGTAAAATGAGAGACTGAACTCATGCAACTCTGAAGAGAAGGGACATCAGCTCCTTCTAGCCATAAGGCACTCTCAGGTGACTGAGAACTTAGTGGAAGAGTCTGAGGCTGATCCTCATGATGTGCAGTGGACCCATAGGGAATTCCATCATGATCCTTTACTTTAAATAATTAAAGTCTTATTCAGGGATACACATATAAGGATTGATCATCCACCACTGTGAGCCCCTATGGTAATTTTAGTTTACTAGTGAGAGAAACGAAGAAACAGATGAGAGATTTCATGACCTTCTAGGAAGTGGCACTCACAAGCAGCAAACTTCTGACCCACTACACTGTCCTTTGAAATTGCTCAGACTTTATATACAACATATACGGAACAAGTACTTGCAAGTACTTAACAAAATGGAAAGGTTTAACTAAAGATGAGTTGAGTGTTAACTGGCCCAAATGGGGAACATTCAACCTATCAAAATTAGTTTACTTGTGCACACAATTGGAAAAAATTGGCCATAAAATTAAACAAATAGAGTAGGAAGCATATCATAATAGGAATTTAGAAGCTTCATATTGTGGTAATGGCAAAATGACAACTTTAAAGGAACCTAACTGGAAATTGGTAGAGACTATGGCTATATTAGAGAAAGAGAAAAATTCAGAGGCTGCACCAACTTTCACCTCCTCCATGGCCTTCAGGACCACTTTCAGCCCCTCAGAGAGTACTAGCTGCCCTGTGCCCTCTCTCTTCTCCTCCAGCACATTTATATCCTCTTTTTACTGGACTTCTGTGCCCTAGCTTCTCTACTTTGCCTCCTTCTCCTCATCTACTCCTAGGGGAAACAAAAACTAAATCTCAGGGAACTAATATTGAAAGTAAATCTCAGAAAACAAATACTGAGAGTCCTAAGGTCATTGTGGCTCCCTTTAAAGAGAAACCTACTAGATGAGTTGAGACTGCATTTGTGTTTACTCCCTGGATTATAACTGAACTTAAGAATTTAAATAAGGACTTCTCAGACACGTTAAAAGACCCTCTAGGGTTTGTTCAATCACTTCACCTAACTGTTAAAACATATGAACCAGGATACTCAGATTTATATCAGCTTGTGCAGTTGCCAGTATCCAGAATTAAAGCTAAGGATTGGGTAAAGGAGGCAAATTGGAAAGCACCCATGGAAGATTTTCATAAACATGAGATTGCTGACCTTCAGAGTGCAAGGAAATTGTTCTTGACTTGTATCAAGCTATTCCCCAGATTTTTTCCTGAGAAAATAGAAAGGATCATGGTCTACCAATGTAAGCAGAAGCCTGGAGACACTATTTTTGATTACTTTGAAAGATATGAAAGAACGTTCAAATAATACTCCAGGATGGGTCCTGAGAGTTTTCTGCATCATCAAAATGATCCAATTTTAGATTCCATCTTTTTGGAAGGATTAGATGAGGAATCAGCAAGGTTAATCAACAGGCATGAATTGTGCTGGGCCACTTTATCCTCTAGTGAACTTGTCACTATTGCAGATAAAGTCTCTAAAACTATACTAAAGAAAGAAAAAGAGCCACTAAGGTTATGAATCTACAATGGCAACAATTTAGTGGCCCAGTTAAGACATCTTTTCAAACCCTGACTAGAAGCAAACTGACGACGATGTTTATATTGCAAAAAGCCTGGTCATTTCAAACATGATTGCCACAAACTTAAACAGAATTTAGAACATGGAGAATTTTTAAAGCAATAGAGATGCTCTCAGGATTATGAGAAGTCTTTTCCCCACCTCCTCGCTAATACCTTAACCAAAGATGAAATAACTATTGGAGGGGAAACTTCAAAGGACCTTGTAGATACCAGGGTTAAGTTATCTGTCCTTAACCCTGCTCTCGTTTTTTGCCCCTCCCCCCCCCCCCCCCCCCGCCCCATATTGCACAAGCAATTCAAATGGCAGCAGTTTCTAGTTTACCAATGCAAGTCTTTCAATTGGAGCTGATAACCTTTCAACTAGGAACCATCACAGGGAAACGTGTTTCTCCTGGTAAAGTGTGCTCCAATTCATGTGATTGGGCAAGACTCCTAGAAGCATACAATGCTCATATTGCCTTTTCACCAAAGGGTGAAATGCTTCAAGATTTAGAAACTTTGGATGCTGACCAAAATTTATTTACTGAAAAATTGATGGTGATAAAATCATTCACTCAAGGTGTCTGTTGATGCTCTCAGCCTCTACCTAATATTCAGCAATATCTACTTAAACCAGAGGCATTAAATGGATTAAGACCTATTATTCAGAAATTTCTTGAAAAGGGACTTATAATTCTTTGTACCAGTCCTTGTACACCAATTTTATACCAATTTTACCAGTACCAAAACCAAATGGAAAAAGCTGGAGATCTGTTCAATATCTGAGAGACATAAATAATATTGTGACTCCTCCACATTCTGCGGCTTCAAATCCATACACTCTGCTCTCAGCCATTCCAAATAACAGCTGCTGTTTTTCAGTAATTGATTTATACAGCACCTCTTTTAGTATTCTATTAGAAAAAGACAGTCAATGTCTCTGGCTTTACTTGAGAAGATTGCCTGTACACTGGAACAGTTAGGCCACAGGGCTATACTGAAAGCTCTCCTTACTTTTCTCAAACACTCAAGGCGATTTAGCTAATGTAGATTTTCCTAGTGATCCTACTATAATTCAATATGTAGGTAACTTCCTCTTATGCTAAAAGCCTGAATTAGACTCTCAAAAGGGCACAACACATCTACTACAGCAACTGGTATCTAAGGGGCATAAACTGTCCAAAGGTAAACCCCAATTGTGTTTGCCTATTGTGAAATATCTAGGGCACATAATCTCTAAATATGGACTCTTGATTGATTATGGAAGGATTAGAGGAATTTTGGATTTTTCTCTCCCTAAAACAAAAAACACTTGAGGGGATTTCTAGGTCTAACTGCATAATGCAGGAACTGGGTGCCTAACTTTTCACTTACTGCTCAACTTTCAGATGCCTTACTTAAGCCCAACCAGCCTGGCCTGATTGAATGGATTCCAGAAAGAGAGAAAGTAGTACATACCTTAAAGTTCATCTTGGATCATGCATCAGCTTTAGGACACCCTAATTACACCTTGCCACTTTTCTTCATTGTGCAGAAAGATAAAGGAAATGCTTTAAGTGTTTTAACTTAAACCATGGTGGTCAACGTCAACCTATAGGATAATATAGTCAGCACTTAGATTCAGTAGCAAAAGGACTTCTATGTTTTACGAGGGCTATTTCAGCAATAACTCTTTTATGCAAGGGCACTGAAGAAATGGTGATGGAGTCTCCTTTCTCTACTTATCTTCCACTCTCAGTTGAATCTCTTAAATTCTCATCACACTCAGCATTACTCTGTAAGCCAGTTGGCCTCTTACGAAGTTCTGTTGCTTTGTGAACCTCATATTACCTTATCCCAGTGTAAAAATCTCAGCCGTCCAACTTTGCTCCCATAACCACAAGAGGAAATTGACCACGACTGTATTTTAATAACAGATTACCTTCTTGCTCTTAGCAATGACTCACAAGAAATTCCTACTGAGAATGCTGATTTAAGTTGGTTTAAAGACAGGTCTTACTTAAAGGATGAGGAAGGACATTACCAAGCTGGATATACAGAAATTTCTTCAGTGGGCACAATTGAGAGTACTTATTTACCAGAAATAAAATCAGCACAACCACCACAATGAATTACTTTAACTTGAGGTTGTCAGTTGGCTGAAGACCAGTTCGCAGATATGTATACCTCAGCCATTATGCTTTTGGAGTGGCACGTGACTTCGGAATGTTATGGAAACATTGTGAAGGTTTAACCTCTTCAGGGCAACCTACAAAAGATAGAAAACAGTTGGCAGAATTATTAAATGGTATACCACTATGAAAACATTGGCAATTATTAAAATACTGGGGCATTCCAAATCTGACACTTTGGTAGCTAAGGGAAATCAACTTGCTGATGTGGCTTCTAAGTAGGCAGCTTTAAAAATTTGTCATGTTCAGCCTTGAGAATGCCCACTGCTCTCTGTTCACCCTGCTCAGCCAGTGAAAGATTTCATTCTGCAGGTTCAAGAAATCACCACAGAAAAAGAGAAACAAATATGACAACAAAAGGGGGAATTTTTTACCCCACTGTGCAAATGTGGTTTAGGCCCTACAAAAAACCTATATTGCTTATTGGAACACAATTTCCCCAGTCCAACATATACATAAATTAACCCATTGGGCATCTGGAAAGATGATTTTGTGGAGAAAGCAATATTTTTGGAAACTTTCTCCCACAATGGCTCATAAAATCTATGCTTCTTGTCCTGTATGTCCTAAATGTAACCACAGGAAACCACTCTCCCCTTTCTAAGGGACCATTTGAGGTATGGCAATTGGACTTTGTTCAAATCTGTTAATTGTTCAAATTTGTCACCATCTCAAGGATATAAATATATCTTAGTAATGATTTGTACATTTTCATATTGAGTTGAGGCTTTCTCTTTCAAAAGAGCAACAGCTTACCAGTAGGTAAGTTGTTACTTGAAAAAATAATTCCCACTGGGAAATTCCTATTAATCTACACAGTGACTGGGAACTCATTTCACTGGGCAAATAATTCAATCTATTTGTGATATTTGGCATATAAGGCAGCACTTTCACTGCAGTTATCATCCCCAATCCTCAGGACAGGTAGAAAGAACTGACAGCACAACCAAAACTCAATTGGCACAACTTTCAGGAGCATTTAACCTCTCATGGCCAGAAGCTCTTCCACTACTGCTCCTCAATCTTAGATCTACACACTTTGGTAAACATTGGCTGTCTCCTTTTCAAATAACAACAGGCTGCTGCCCTATGCAATTTGATGAAGGAATGAATGAACCAACTGTTTTCAAAGGAGCTATCTTAAATTATTGTCAACATCTTATTAAGACATTAGAAAGAAATGAAAAACTGGCAGCAGATTCTTTTCACAGAGATCCCTTGGGAGATAAAGACCTTAAGGATCATAATCTACAAGCTGGAGATTTTATTCATCGGAAAATACACCAAATTTTAAAGACTCTTTGAAAATCCCATTAGAATTTTCCAGGTTTTTAACCAATCCATGCATGGCAAAATTAAATGATAGAAACTCATGGATTCAAATTTCGCATTTTAAAAAAGGCCCCTCCTATTGAGTAGATTTCAACTCCTGTAACTGACACCAGGTTTCTATTGACTAAGACAAGTACTACCAACCAGGATGAGAAGAAGGTGACATCTGTTGTAGATAGCTGTCCCAAGATCCTAGACCAGGCCTGTATCCCCAACCTTATATCCCTTAGTTTAAACCCTTATAATGCTTAAGCTGTATACTCATTTATAATTGCTATATTAATCATATTATTGAGTATATTAGCAATTTTAATACTTTTATGTGATACTAGTCACCTTCCTTGTGTTGTAGGTTGCCTTTTTGGTGTCTTTTAATTGTTGTTCCTATAATTTTAATACTCTCTTTCTACCCCTCTAGACTAGAATAGATCAGAGCTTAAGTACAAGATCTTTTAATTAGCTACCAGAATGTCATTTAAGGTTTTTCTGATACTTTGGTTGCTTATTCAATTCACGGAATGGACCTCTGATGGCGATGTCTTCTGACAATGGGTTAATTTCTTTGCTTCACATATTAATCAGTCCAATTGCTGGATATGTGGCCAGCTTCCCTTTGCTAGTGTATCAGGGTTACCCTGAAGGGTTCCTCGCCCTCAAGGTACAGATGGCAAAGCTCTATAACAACGTAGTATGATAGAGATTTCTAGTTACAATGTTCACATTTCATCTGATATTACTAATTATGATCCTGAAATCTGGCTAATAGCCAACACTATTAACAGTAAAGAGCAAGGTTATTCCTTTTCTCTTGCTCAAACCATTCAGTTATCCCAAGAATCTGCCACTAAACAAAAGAAATTGGATTCTACAACAACAACTAGGGGAGATTTCACACAAATCTCATGTCGATTTCTTTGCCTTACTCCTAGTTATGGGTCTTTAAGTCATGAACACCTTTATGCTGGAACAGAGAAACCATTCCAAACAAAACTTACCTAAATGTACCCAAAACATGGGATGGATACAGCTGGAGACATGTCAAAATACTATCATTCTTAGAAAAAAAAAAAAAAAAGACTAGTTTGAAACAGACTGTTCTCAAGGGCCAGGCATTTATTGAGTGGCACACATTGAAACTCAATGGTCTCGTCTAACAAATCTTTGGCCTTGGCTGCTGCTGGGATGGCTAGGACGCTGCTCCCTGGGGCTCCCTTAGATGAAGGGAAGGATTCTTCCTAAGTTAACAATTGCTGCCAGTCTTCCTCTCCTTAAGGCCAGATGAACTCATTCAGTGTTCCACTGGTGTGACCACCTACCAGCTACATTCATTCCTTTCATATAGTTAGAAGATGTCATAACACATGTAGAAGCCCTGACTAAACTTACTCAACAGTCCTTTCCCAATAGCCAAACAGGAATAGCTTTATTGAATACTAAGGTGTCCTTAATGATAAAAGCTCTCCTTCAAAATAGAATGGACTTAGATATTCTATGTGCATCCCTAGGTGGTACGTGTGCTATAATTCAAACTGAATGCTGTGTATTTTTTATTGATGTCATAATAGTTTATAACATTGTAAAATTTCAGTTATACATTATTATTTGTAAGTCACCCTATATATGTGCCCTTTACCCCTTGTGCCCACGCCCAGCCCCCTTCCCCTCTGATAACCACTAATCTGTTCTCTTTGTCCATGTATTTGTTTATCTTCCACATATGAGTGAAATCATATGGTGTTTGTCCTTTTCTGTCTGTCTTATTTCACTTAACATAATACCCTCGTGGTCCATCCATGTTGTTGCAAATGGGACCATTTTGTCTTTTTTATGGCAGAGTTGTATTCCATTGCGTATACATATATACACGTGTATATGTGTATGTATACATATATGTGTATATATATATGTACCACATCTTTTTTATCAATTCGTCATTCGATGGGCACTTAGGTTGCTTCCACATCTTAGCTATTGTATATAATGCTGCAATAAACGCAGGGGTGCATAAGCCTCTTTGAATTGTTGATTTTAAGTTCTTTGGATAAATACACAGTAGTGTTATAGGTGGGTAGTATGGTATTTCTATTTTTAATTTTTTGAGAAATTTCTATCTTGTTTTCCCTAGTGGCTTCACCAGTTTGCATTCCCACAAGTAGTGTACGAGGGTTCCCTTTTCTCCACATCCTCTCCAACATTTGCTTTTTTGTCTTGGTAGTGTGGTAATTATAGCCATTCTAACAGGTGTAACTCATTGTAGCTTTGATTTGCATTTCCCTGATGATTATTGATATTGAACATCTTTCCATGTGCCTGTTGGCCATCCATACGTCTTCTTTGGAAAAATGCCTGTTCATATCCTCTGCTTGTATTTTGATCTAGTTATTTGTTGTTTGTTGTTGAGTTGTATGAGTTCTTGATATATTTTGGAGATTAACCCCTTGTCAGACATACGGTTTGCAAATATTTTTTCCCAGTTGGTGGGTTGTCTTTTCATTTTGTTCATGGTTTCCTTTGCCTTGAAGAAGCTCTTTAGTCTGATGAAGTCCCACTTGTTCATTTTTCTCTTCTGTTTCTCCTGCCTGAGTAAATATCCTTCTAAGACTGACACCAAAGAGTGTACTAGCTACATATTCTTCTCTGAGTTTTATGGTTTAACATCTTACCTTCAAGTCTTTAATCCATTTTGAGTTCAGTTTTGTGTCTAGTGAAAGATAATGGTCTACCTTGATTATTTTGCATGTTGCTGTCCAGTTTTCCCAGCACTATTTACTGAAGATCTTTCCTTTCTCCATTGTATATTCTTAGCTCCTTTGTCAAAGGTTAGCTGACTGTAGATGTTTGGTTTTATTTTGGGCTTTCTATTCCATTCCACTGATCTGTATGTCTGTTTTTGTACCAGTACCATGCTGTTTTGATTACTACAGTTTTGTTGTATATTTTGAAGTCAGGGATTGTGATGCCTCCAGCTTTGTTCTTTTTTCTCAGGATTGTTTGAGCCATTCAGGCTCTTTTGTTGCCCCATATGAATTTTAGTATTCTTTGTTCTGTTTCCATGAAGAATGTCATTTGTTCTGATTGGGGGATTGCTTTGAATCTGTAGATGACTTTAGGTAGTATGGACATTTCAACCATGTTTATTCTTCCATCCATGTGCATGGAATATCTTTCCATTTCTTTATGTTATCTTAGATTTTTTTTCAATAACGTCTTACACTTTTCATTGTATAGGTTTTTCACCTCCTTGGGTAAATTAATTCCTAGGTATTTTATTGTTTTTATTACAATTGTAAATGAGAGTGTATTGTTCAGTTCTCTTTCTGTTAGTTCATTATTCATATAGAAATGCAACTTATTTTAGTAATCAATTTTGTACCCTGCAACTTTGCTGTAGTCGTTGATTATTTCTAATAGTTCTCTGATGGATTCTTTAGGATTTTCTATATATAAAATCATGTCATCTGCAAACAGAAAGATTTTCACTTCTCCCTTGCCAATTTGTATCTCTTTTATTCCTTTCTCTTGCCTAATTGCTCTGACCAAAACCTCCAGTACTATGTTGAATAAGAGTGGTAAGAGTGTGCACATTTGTCTTCTTCCTGTTCTCAGAGGGATGGCTTTCAGTTTTTCCCCACTGAATATGATGTTGGCTGTGGGTTTGTCATATATCACCTTTGTTATGTTGAGGTACTTTCCTTCTATATTCATTTTACTTAGAGTTTTTATAAATGGATGTTGGATCTTGTCAAATGCTTTCTCTGAATCTATTGAGATGATCATGTGATTTTTATTCTTTACTTTGTTAATGTGTTGTATCACAGTGATTGAGGTGTGGATGTTGAACTATCCCTGCATGTCTGGAATAATTCCCACTTGATTGTGGTGTATGATGCTTTTAATTTATTGTTGTTTCAATCTTCTAGCATTTTGTTGAAGATTACTGATAGCCAAACAGGAATAGCTTCATTGAATAGTAAGATGTCCAAATGAGAAAGGCTGTCCTTCAAAATAGAATGATCTTAGGTATCCCAACCACATCCCGAGTTGCTCCATGTGCTGTAATTCAAATTGAATACTGCGTTTTTATACCTGATAAAATTTCCAATTTGTCATCTCTGATAAAACACATAAAACAGGTGAATGCCTTAAGCGACACTTCACCAGGTCTCAATTTATTTAGTTGGCTCCCTTCAGATATTGGTTGCCTTCGGCAATCCGGATTACAATTCTTATTTTGCTGTTTCTTGGAATTATTGTTTTAATAATAATATTTAAGCTATTTACAGTTTACTCAATGTTGTAAGGCTGATATGCAAGCTCATGTAACAATCACTCAGCAACTTGAGATGGTTGATCATTCTTATAATTCTGAATGAGCCTTCTTCTCTGATAGTGATTATGCTTAACACTTATTCTTCTGAACTAGACACTTCATTGTCATTTTTTTAGCTAATATATCTGCTCTATAGTCAACAAGTGTTATAAGCAATGTTTACAAAATCTTGTTGAAGCTCACGTACAATGGTTCTGTGAAAATCCAAAATTATTGATCTATGGAATGCTTCCCCTATGAGAATATACATTTATCTCTGCTCACTAAGCTCAGGTATTTTCTCCCAACATGAATAACTGTGTAAAATAAAATGAAATCCCAGCTCCAAGGGACATGAAGACCCAGGGCAGGGAGCAACCACTCTGGCACCAAGGGACAATAACTTGGTCATCAATGCTTTCTATCAAAAGATTATTGGCCACAAGGGGAAAAATTATGAAAATAATAAGAATAAAATGAAATTTTCACATATCGGGATATATGGGGAAGGCATTGTGGTTTAAATCTGATTTGAACTAAAACATGTTTATCTCAGAGTAGCCTGACTTCCAGCCCATCAAACACGCCCTGTACATCTCATTCAAACATTTCCCCAAAGCAAAGAATGCAGTCTTTAAAGATAGGGATGAGTGTCTTCCCCCTCTGATGCTGACACCTGTAGTTCTTTGAAGATAAGTTTTTCTTCCCAGTGAACCAAGATCAAGTTTATCTGCTGTGTACATGCTAAACTGTGACAGAACACTTCCTTATGAATTTGCAGGAAAAAACATATTTCTATCATGCTTGCTGTATGTTCTTTGTTCTGAAAAGGTATATAACCATGTTGTAAATCACATTTTCCCAGAGGTTTTCTTCCCTGGGGAAGAGAGTGCTTCTGGGCTAGTCCTCACATTAGCTCTTTAAATATCTCCCTTACCTACAGATTGGTTATTGATTATTTGCATCGTAAGCGGGAAGCTTCCAGGTACCAACAAAAATAGCCGTGACATTTATTTTGCTTAAATTTAGAGCCACAGTCTTCCAACTTGATTTTAAGAAAAGCTAGTTTGGGGAAATCAAATGTCCCCTATAATGGACATTGCAATTCTGTACTACTTTTGATCTATTTGGCCCACTTAGTTAAAACTGTGCATGTAGGAGGCCCAAAGTTCTTAAACATAAACCAGTCTGGGGTCCCTGAAATAGGATTTCCCTAATAACATTTAGATGCCTGGGATCCCATTTCTGAAATTTCCTATGAAAATTCCAGAAGGTTCCTAAAATCCTTGCCCTGTCCCCAAAGGGAATCTATAAACAAAAGAAAAATTGCCAGATTTCTAGTCCTGATTCAAAAAGGAATCTGAAAACCAAGGGAAACTTCTGGATTGTTAGCAAGCCTGAGCCCCAAAAGGAACTATTCTACCTTCAGAAAAAACTGAGTACTCACCAAAGATGATGCCTTGAACCCAAGGACAAAGCCTTGAACCAGAAGGACAAGGTCCCTGCCCTGAGAGGACAAAGCCTCTTGTGATTCTGAATAAAGTCTGAGAGCTCAAAAAGCAAGGAGAACGGAGCTCAGCATCTGAGAGAAGCCTCACCAAACCGAAAACAGGCAGCAACACACATAAGCGATGAGCACAAGGGGCTGTGGGTACCTTGCTTGATTTTGGGAGTCAATGTGTCTAGGGGATCATTTCCTTTGGCTCCGTGTTTCTGACACCATACATGTCAACTAAAAAGGCAGATTTTCCTGTTATTTTATTTCTAAATGAGTTTATTAGGCAATAACCAAAAGAATTGCAACTCTGCATGTGAATACCATGGCAAACCATAGGTAAATTCAGAAACCGAGGAGGGGAGCATGATTTTATAGGGAAAAAGGGGAGTAGGAAGGGGCTTGTTCTAAAGTGAAAGTCCATTGGAGGAGGGTAATAATTCAGGGGGACAATGACTTTCTTTGGCCGAGCTGTGTCATTTCTCATCAGCTGGGCTGTTGACTGGTGGGGGGTGGCAGGGGGGGAATCTCCTTTCAGTAGTAAAGTAATTTCAGTTCCGGTCAGAGATGCAAACATCTATCTGTCTCTTCCTCCTTGGTGTAACTGATGATATTGATGATATGTGATAGGGTGTGGGAGCTCCCCCTGCAGGTCCTTCTGACTCCAATTTAGTTAAGGTTTCTTTATCAATTTCCACTGTATACATCTATATAACTGTATAGGTATATATATCTCCTGTCCCATGTAGTCCTCTTTCAATGTGACACTGACGTGCCACCACTGAGATGTCCTCTTTTCCCCTCCACTTAAATCTGCATAGATCTGTAACTGCTCTGACAAATAGAATGCAGTGGAGGTGACACTGCATGACTTCCAAGGCAAGGTCATAAAAGACTATACAATTTCCACCTACCTGTTTCTCAGGACTTCCTTTCTCTGCTTTCCACTCATTGATTCCCCATGAAACCACTTCTAGCAACCCAATCTCACACCTATTGGAGAATCCCTTGACTTTTCCATCACGATCTCCTGAACAACCTTAATCCCACACAACACAACTATGGGGACAGAGCCCTTGTTAGAACCAGTGCCCAGTTTTCCTCATGAAGTTATAGTGTAGCTTTCACATCACTCTTTCTGGCCACTTCCTCAAGTTGAGCCTGAAGTCTACTGTTTGTGGCCTGAACAGGGAAGAGTGGAAGATTCTTTAGCTCCATGAGTGACCACAAGAACATCTGCCTCCCTCAGCTGTGTAGGTGTAGCTTGGGCTGACTAAAGACCTGTAATCTGAGATGCAGTAAGCTCCTCATTCCACTGCAGCCCACAGCCTCCCTTCTCCTGAGCACTGGGCCCTAAACACACTGCACCTGCCTGGGGTTGAGGCAGAGAATGATGAAACATGGGAGGGGGGGTTACTTTGGCTATTTGTGATCCTCATCCCCACATCCCCCCTCCCTGATATAGGAACCTACTATCCCTCCCACCCTTCTTCATGAAACAGCCTCACTCTAGACGTGACTTGACTGGGCCACTCAGCATGGGACAGGGGGCAAACTGAGGCACAGGGCTGGTGGGAAATGCCACTCCCAACCATAGCATCCAACCTTCCTTCCTGATCCATAAATGTCATCCACTTCTAAGAGCTCAGCCTTGGCAGTCACCAGGCTGGGGTGTGAGTCATGCTGTGACCTCGGGTCAGTGACTCCACCTCTCTGAGCATCAACTCAAAGATGAGGATTTGCTTATTTATCAATCACTTAAATAATGCTTACTTGGTGGCAGAAACTGTTCTAGCCACTTTATCAGCAATGTCTCATTTAATGTTCAAAACCACCTGTGAAGAGCATCTGAGAGGAGAGGTCTGGCCCCATCCTTCCAGAGCCTCAGGTCTGAAGGTGGAGGCTGAAGATCACCTTCCTTCCATTGCCCCAGTGAAGCTTAAAGCAAAAGCAGGGCCACCCTGTGCACAAATGTTCACTGCGGGACTATTCACAATAGATAGATGTGGAAATGACCCACATGCCAATCAACTGATGCAGGGATAAACAAAAGTGGTATTTCCAGGCCATGGAATATTATTTGGCTATAAAAGGAATGAAGTACTGATGCATGCTACAATGTGTATGAACGTTGAAAACATACTAAATGAAGGAAACCAGACACAGGTCACTTACTGTTTGAGTCCATTCATATGAAACTTCCAGAACAGGTAAGTTTTCAGAGACAGAATCATAGCAGTGGTTGCCAGGGACTAGAAGTGAGGAAGAATGGGAATTGACTTCTTAATGGGTACAAAATTTCCCTTTGGGGGTGATGAAAATGTTTGGGAATAGATAGAGTTGACAGATGCACAACATTGTGATTTGTACAAAATGCCTTTGACATGTACACTTTAATGCAGTTAAGGGTTAATTTTATGCTCTGTGAATTTTACCTCCAAAGAAAAATATATAACAATGGAAAGGCCGCACAGATAGTCATTTTGCCCAGAAATAGGAGAACTTAATTTTGATATGACTGGTTTTAGAGGATAAAATCAGAGAAGTAAGGGAGATATTTTTGATTCATTCAGTACAGAAGTTGAGGGCTGAACTGGCCCTCTCAACTCAAGGAGGGAACAGCAAGGTGGGGGATACAGATAGGGACAAGGGCCAGAGGGAGGGCACCCGCTGCTGCTGTCCTGGGTAAACTTGGATCTAAATCTTTCCCTCCTTTAGGCCTCACTTTCCCTAACTGTGCTAGGGGTGGTGGTAACACTGAGTTGTTGAGTATTTCCTGGCCCTGAAACCCTGAGATTTTACTCTCGGTCAATAGTGCAGGACATCTTGGATAAATGATGTCTAAAGTAGGTTGAATGAAGGAGAGACTATAGACAGGACATTCCACAAGAAGAGAGAGCAGGGAGGAGTCAGGAGACCTCCACAGATTCACTGTGGGCAGAGGTGGGGGCTGGATGTGAGGACTCTGAGGGGATCTGCGTCCTTTCTCCCCCTCCCCAGTGGGGCAAGAACAGAGCTGAAACACGGGGGCATTTTCACTAATACGTTCTTCCTTGCTGTGAGGTCAATGTCTTCTAGGACCTTTTGAGAGCGCAAGAAAAGTTCTGCAGCATCGAAGTCAAGAAGAGGAAGGGCTCAGAGTGAGCCAAGCTCTCACCCAGAGAGATGTTTTCCTGAAGGCATAATGGGGGTTGTTTCATTGGGAGGAGCCCTCTGAGAGCACTTGGTTGCCCACCTCCAGGCTCCCCAGACATTTGCATGAGTATTTACATAGGTTTATATATGAGTTACCTCTGCTCCTACTCCTGTTCTCAATACCAACGACACAAGTGGTGTGGGTTTTTCTCTTTTCCCACCTCTTCTTAGTGTATCCGATATTGTGCCTTCCTCTATCTATCTTGGTCCCTGTCTTTGCCTGTCTCACAATCTCTATTTTCTCTGTGTCTCTGGTTAAGTAAATTCTCGACTAAGCAAGTTTATGAGACAATGTGAAACAATGGAAAAATCCATGCTGCTGTACCCTGGGTATGAGAAACCATGAGAGAGGTAGAGGGGAGCAAAACCTCCATGGCCCCTGTCCTGGACTGATATGCAGTAGGTGGGCACCCATATCTCAATTGGCTGCCTTCACAGCCAATATTGAACTACTTCTGACTGAGGTGATGCACAGCCACTGCTCTAAGGTTCCAGTTGTCTGCACTCATCTAGTCACCTTGGCCCTGCCCCTAGACCCCAGACTTGTCCACAATCAGCAGCTAATGGGTAAGCCTCCTAGACCTTGTTTCAACATCACCACCAGTGGCCATTATGATTGGATGGTGGTCCTGTCATTTATGATAAACATGTTGAATTGCACTCCTCACCCATCCTCATCCTTGAGTTTCTGTCTCTCATACACACCACTCATATCTTCCTGCAAAATGGGATCCACCATCACAAAAGTGTCCTATCTAGATGGAGCCCTCAGGATCCACTGTTGACTTCAGCATAGGCTTATGTCACTGGCATAACCAAGGGTGGGCAGCAAATGAGTCCCTGTGCTGGGCCACAGTGTGGATGGCATCCTGTTGACCTGCAGCCTCAGGGGGAAAGGGGTGGGCCCAGAAAGCTGCCTCATTCAGTGTGGTAAAGAGCATTATCATTCACAAACATTCAGGACACATCCTTCGGTGCATTGAACATCTCTGCCACATTGAACTTCTATGGCACTTGCTTTGGCCAATGAAGTGAGGGCTAAATTGACATATGTCATGCTGTTTACTGTTTCTGCATGTGGTAGGTAGAGTATCCAGTGGTCCCTATCTCTAAAGGACTGTGATGGCCTGGTATGGGCACATTTCATGAGCATGAAATTCACTCATATTCTTTAAGCTGCTGAGATGTTCAGGTTGTTTATCACAGCCTAGCCTGTCCTGACTAACATAGGTCTTGACTTCCTACAGGGCCTTGGGCAGGCCCCCTGCCCTCTGGGCCTTTCTTGTTCCAGCTCTACAAGAGAGTGCATGATTCAACACCAGGGCATCTACTATTTTTTAACAGGTTAAAGGAAAATATCAATTTGATTCTCTTGACAGGATCTGAAAAGATATTTGACAATTCTCGCCACGAAACTCTATTGAAATTTCTTAAAAAGAAGAACCTATAGTAAAACACATCAGAATATAAATTTACTGGAAACAAACCTAAGGAGATTTAAAATTTTAGCATATGATAAATTTCAAGCCAGTGGCTAAAAGTTAAATTATCTGATAGGTGATTGGATCAGGGCACTTGCAGGACCCTGAGAATGAATATTCCCCAAAGTTTTGTGCCTTACGTGGCTCCTGGACTGCACTCTAGTCTGTGACTTGGAATTTAACAACAGGCTCACAAGAAATAAATCACTGAATTTTCCTTCTTTTCTCTTCTCTTCTGTTCTTTTTTTCCCTCTTTCTTTCATCTATCTATCTATACCTATTTATCTATCTATCATCTATCTATCTATCTATCTATCTATCTATCTATCTATCTATCTGTCTATCTATCTTTCTATCTATTCATCCATCACCTACCTTGGTATGCAGGTGTATATGTAATAAAAAATTTGGAAGGACATCTGTAATATTAACAGATATGATTTTGATGGTGAATTGCAGTTTATTTTTACTTTCACCTTAATTGCATCACTGTTTGTATAAAAATTAGAAAAAAATAATAAAGTTATTTTTATTATGAAAAAAAGCTGAAAATGCTTTTCCAAATTCTTGGCACATGTCAGATGCTCAATAATGGATCCATTTATCTGTCTGTCATTTGTGTGTGCACGTGCCTGTATGTGTGTCGTCTTTCATGTTATCTACAACTTACTCTCCACCTTTCTCTCCCATCATACCTCCTCACTCTCATCCCACTCACACTATCATAGTGTCTGTACATGTCTTGCTTTCTCTTTCCTTGAGAATCCTCATCCTTTTCAAAAATGTTCACACAGTGTTTGGGGTTGGACAAAGGGAGAAAGTCATACACAGAAAAGGGGGCAAGTAGGCATTCTTATAGAGTGTAAGGAGCATGGCTTACCCATGGAGGATGAGATGAAGACTTCCTGCTTCCTGAAGTTGCCCTCTGAATCCAGGAAGTGGCTAGGGTGGAAGGCATCTGGCTTCTCAAAGTGGTGTGTGTCATGGAGGACATAACTCAGGATGGTGTACACAGTAGTGTCCTAAGAGGGTGTCAAAGCCAAGTGGACCCAAAGGGTCATCAACAGCAAGCAGCTGAATCAATGATGGTACTTCTACAGTTGAAAATAAGCTTCACCAACTGTATGGTCTACAGTTGGTGGCTAAAATAATTGCCAAAATAATGAATTGAAATAATTCTGCCCCGTTTTGATAATAGTTGTGTCCTGAGCTCTCCAGGAATCTCTACTGACCACCCTGACCCCTGTTCTCCAAGACCCTTTGGACTTCTCCATGACCCGTCAACTAAAAGGGTCACATCTGGATCAGCAGAGGCCTCCAAGCATCCGACTCTGGCACAAAAGCCAGAATTCAATATAGTGGGTGGTGCCCATTTGGTGACTAGATATTGTATCACCCCTAGGTACATCTATACTCATGAACATTTGCAACTTCAGAAAAAATGAGTTACAACCTTGGGTATTGACCTGAAAATATATCGACATCATACTAATATTATAAAAGGGAAGTCGCACACAGAGACACAAAATAAAAAACAAGTTGCCGATTGCATTAATATGAACATAAAGACAGGAGGGGAAGGAGACATGCGCATTTTACAAACAGGTTCCAAAATGATAGATATAGTATGAACCGATCTTTGTGTATACATGTATATATGTGCTATATGTTCATATAATTTAAAGAAAGTGTGGAAGGAGAAATATATTGTGAATGCTTCTCATGAAGGAGGAAGGTAGGAGAGATTATAAAATAGTTTTAAAAAACCCTCTACTGTATAACAAGTTTTAATAAATATATGATCTTTTTTTTTTTTCAGAAAATCTAACATCTACTAAAGATAAAATATAAAAAAGACAGAAAGGAGAGGACCTTTGTGAACTTCTAAATTCTCCCTCCCTCCCACAGAATCTGGAATGAAATATCTCATTGCAGTCCACAATCAGAGACATGAAGCCTAAGACTGCAGGCAGACAGCACCGTACATCCAAGATTCTGTGGTCCTGCTGTTCTCACCTTAGGGAGAAGATACCCTCGGAAATGAGTGCCCTTGATGAGAGAATGGGAGTCTAAAGTGTGGTGGGGCAGCTGGATCTTGGGGATGGCAGCATCTATATAAGGCATTTTTGTTTGATCTGCAAGGACTAGGAGACGGTGTGGGCTGATCACTCTGTCTATCTCTGCCTGGACTTTCTCTAAGAATGGTGAAAGTTGGAGAGGGGTCATCAATGAATGTCCATAGTGCTGGGCTCAGGAAGTCACCCAAAAAGTGACCTTCAGGGGCCGGCCCTGTGGTGCCGTGGTTAAGTTCACACGTTCCACTTTTGCGGCCCATGGTTCAACGGTTCAGATCCCAGGTGTGGACACGGCACCACTTGGCAATGCTGTGGTAAGCGTCCCACATATAAAGTAGAGGAAGGTGGGCATGGATGTGAGCTCAGGGCCAGTCTTCCTCAGCAAAAAGAGGAAGATTGGCAGTAGATGTTAGGTCAGGGCTAATCTTCCACAATAAATAAATAAATAAATAAATAAATAACCTGCAGACAGGGGGAAAGTTTTGTGAAGTCTTTACTAAAATGTTTGGTTATTGTTCCTTCTCAAAAAAATCATCAAGAAAGACAGTTAATGGCTTCCTTGTGGCAAAGCCTTGCCTGATGTTTCCATTATCATTAAGAGAGGGATCATTTGGGGAAGGATGGGCAGGTGGAAATTGGTTGAACACTTAAGGTACATGTTTTTCTTTAAACTAAATTGAGTTTTGCCTGGAACTCAGTTCTTGTCCTTCTGTGCCACTGATTTGCCATGTGATCTTGGATGAGTCAATTCCCTACTCTGGGCCTAAATTCATATCTGTAAAATAAGGGAGATTGATTAGATGAGAGTTTCAACAAGTATGATCTGAGGACCCTCCAGATGAGAACCAATTGAGGAGCTTTTTACTTAGTTGTAAACAGTAATATACTCCAAATAGTCAAGTTGTTTTGCAAACTCAAAGTATTAAAGTCAAACTGTTCTGTCAAGACCCAAGTGCTTTTATAGATTGCAAAATGCTGTGCAAATGGTAATTCTTTGTGACTGGAGCATGCTTTGTAAACCATCAAGCACCTTAAAATCTGCCAAGTGTTTTCCAATTTGCAATGTGCAAGACACTTCATAAGTATAAAAGTACCCTTTATAAACCATAGGCTGCTTCACTGAATGAAAAAGATTTTGTAAACTGTAAGCATCTTATCCGTTTCAAAGAGCTTTGTCAGCAGCAAAGCTTGACTAGAGTTACAATCCCTACAGGGGTAGATTTTTTGTTTTACAGACTGATCAGGACAGATGTGTTCACCCATCACCCAATGACCTTCCAGCATGGCCTCAGAAATCCTTGACTGTCGCTGCCCCCCACCCCCACCATAAGCCCCCCTCACCTAAAACATCTGGGTTGTTAAGAAGGAGGCGCAGTGCATAGCAGAGAGTGGTGCTGCAGGTCTCCCTGCCAGCAAAGAACGCAAGACCAGTGTGTGAACAGGATTTTTAAGGTGGAACTCACTCTTAGGATTGGAGCATTCCTGGGCATGGAAGTGGACAATCCGAAATGTCTCCCCTTGCATCCATTACTAGTTTCTGTTTCTTCTTTTCTCCCTACCCATCCCCATGTTCCTCTGTGCCAGTTTTCATTTCCCTATTTCTTTTTCTCTCTATTCAAGGCCAACAGAGTAGCAAAAGGGTGGGCTCTTGAGGAAAACTGCCTGGGTTCACGCTCAGACCCTACCGTTTACTAGATATGTGTCTTTAGGCAAGGAGTTTAACCTCTCTATGCCTTAGTTCATCACCTGTGGTTGTTTTTGATATCATGTATGTAAGTGTTCAGGAAACGAGGGATTACTTTTCTATTGTTGTTATCATATTCTCTTTCCTTTGGTGTCTTTGCTCTCCTGATTGCCTCTTGCAGCTGTGTATCCGGGGTAATATTGAAGACATTTAACAACCTGTAAGACTCTTGCCAGACCAAAAAGAACAAACATCACCCTTTAACCAATCCAAACAGATGTGAGCCAGTGACTAATCAGAAATGATATGGGTCTTTCACCAATCAGAATGGAAGGGGGTTCCTCAGGCAAGGGAACCAAAAGATAAAATAAATGAAAGGGACTACATAAAATTAAAAAGCTTCTGCAAGGCAAAGGAAACCATCAACAAAATGAAAAGACAACCCACCAAATGGGAGAAAATATTTGCAAATCATATATCCAACAAGGAGTTAATTTCCAAAATATATAAAAACTCATACAACTCAACAACAAAAAAAGCCAACAACGTGATGAAAAAATGGGCAGAGGATAAGAACAGACATTTTTGCAAAGGAGATATACATATGGTCAACAGGCAAATGAAAAGATTTTCTACATCACTAATTATTTGGGAAATGCAAATCAAAGCCACAATGAGATGTCATCTCACAACCATCATGACAATTATTAACGAGACAAGAAATAACATGTATTGAAGAGGATGTGGAGAAAAGGGAACCCTTAAGTACTCCTCTGGGGAATGCAAACTGGTGCAACCACTGTGGAAAACAGTATGGAGACTTCTCAGAAAAATTAAGAATAGAGATGCCATATGATGCACCTATTCTGCTTTTGGGTATATATACAAAGAACATGAAAACACTAATTCAAAAAGATATATATATATATAAAGATATTTCTTATCTGTAAGAATATTTATATTTAGCATCTCCCTGACTCTCAGTTTCTTTCTGTTTCTGCCTCTGCCTCTCATCATACCTTTTGTTCCTTATAAGTCTTGGAAACCTGTTGTCTATTTTGCACTTACAGTGTATCTTAACTGGGACCCTAAAATGTCTTCAGAAATAGTTGATGTCTTTAGATTCATGACAGTTACCATTGAAAAAGCAGTTCCACATACCCAAGTTGTTCCAAATGTACTTAGAAGTTTTCCAACAACTGAGTTGAGTATCAATTTTTCAATTAAAAATAAATTTTGGTTTTAATTATTCCTACTAGCAATATTTCAAATACTTAATAGCTACTTGTGGCAAGTGTCTGCCATCTTGGACAATGCAGGTCTAATCGGCAGCTGACCTTGGGCAACACTTTCAATCTCTCTGTGCTTCGCTTTCCAAATCTATAAAGTTGGGATGACAACCATACCTACCTCAAAGGGTGAGGAGTAAATGAGTTACACTGTGTAAAGCACTTCACCCATCCCCACCAGTGATTCCCAGGGCTGGAATGAGGACCCAAGCTCAGTGCCAGATCACACAGCACAGCAGACGCCAGTAGCTGGGTTCAGGAAAGTCCCTGGTGGCACTTCTATAAGGTCGGGAAAGTACAGGTTCCACCCCTGAATTCAAGAGGTCAAGATTGCTGGTCCTCTCCTTCTGAGTGGAGAAGTATGACTCAACTACAAGCATGAGGATCCTGGGTCCAGCAAGGGTTGTGCCTAATGTTGCAAGAAAGATGCTGTCTCATCTCCCCTCACTCTCTTTTCAAGGAAAGAGACAGAGAGAGGTGAAATGTCAGGCCCAGGCCAAGAAAGGTAGACATGGACACATATTCAGCAAATATGAAGTAAGCCAGCCACAGGCTGGGTGGGGGAAGACTCAGAGTGATGATGGAGACAGACGCAAGGGCAGCGGATATCATTCACACCGGATCCAGTCTCTGAGCTCCTGGAGCTCAGAGTCTATTGCGGGGAACAGAGACACCAAGACAGAGAGAGGTAGCAGGAGAGAGAGCCACACCCATACAGATTGTCAGTGACAATCAGAGAAAATTCCTTGACTGTGAAGATAGAACCAGGGGCAGAGACAGAACAACCTGGCTTTGGTCAGAGCTATCAGATTTCCAGGGGACCTGAATGCTCCACCTGTCAGGTCTCAGTCTCTCTGTCTCTCTCTCCACCTTATCAACTCCACCTCTGAGTCTCACCAGTTCTGTGTCTCTCCCCGCTCTTTCCATCTCTCCCATCACTCCTATCTGTGGTTGTTACAGAATGGAGGATGAAGGAAGGGTCTGCAGAGATAGACACTGGGGGTCTTTGGGCCCTATAAAGACAGGAACCGGTTGATACACAAACACACAAGCACACACAGACTCACACACAGAGACATATACCATGACCACCATGCAAATGCAATCACATTTTCAAGTAGGAAACTATATAAACACATACAAGTCTGCACATATGCAAAAATGTGCACATAAGTACACCCAGACTCATACACAGAAACATATCAGGATGTTCACAAAACACAAACAACACCTTCACATATGAAAATCATGCGAGCACACACACAGATGCAAGTAGGTACAGGCAAACACACGCAAGCATAAATACACAAATATGACCAAAACAAGTAGAGATTGCATGCTCACCCAGACCCAGAAAAATAAACACACACACATGCAAATACATGCACACACACATAAACTCATATGGACCTTTGTATCTCTACCACAGTACCTCTGACAACATCTAGGGAAGGAGTGCGTAGGTAGGGAGCAAGCCGGTCAGTAGACTGCCTGAGGAGGAAATGTAGGTCCCTTAGCTCTTCTCTTTAATGTTGACACTCCCAGACAATGATGATAGAGGAAGTGAGGAAGTTGCGTAAGTGGGTGGGAAGGCAGGCTCAGGATAAAAAGCCCTGTGCAAGGCTTGAGTGGGGTGGAAGGCAGTCAGACTGGGACCGTGGGGCTCAGTGTGCTCCTCTTCTTTGCTCTCTTCATGGGACTTCTGCTTCTTCTGGCCAGGCACTGCCCAAAGGCCCATGGCCACCTCCCACCAGGACCCCATCCTCTGCTGTACTTGGGAACCTTCTGCAGATGGACAGAAGAGGCCTATGAAAATCATTCCTGAGGGTGAGACACAGATGGATGGGGTCTGAGGGTGGCTCCCTGCCTCTGTACTTGGGGATCATTCCCCAGAAGGAGTTGAGGCATCCTTCTAGGCTCGGGGATGGGATGCCTGAAGATTGGTGAGTAATGAGCATAGAGCTGAACATGGTGGATGGCAGTCAGACAAGCAGAGGTGTCCTTGCTCAGCTGGAAGTGCATGGTCACTATCCCTGGAGCAGATGACTGGTCATGCAATGGCGTCTGGGTGTGAGCCATAGGTGTAGAATTTCGCCCTCCTCTGCCACCCTCTGTCACATTCGTGGCTGCCTGCTCACTACTCGAAAAGACAGAAACACAGGCAGAGACAATAGTCAAGCAGGTTTCTCCTCTGCTGTCAAAGGACAGCAAAGACTGGCTCATGGCAGTGCTAAGACAGAGGGAAGGCAGGAGGGAGAGCAGGACAGGAGGCCAGGTACAGAGTGGTTACAATAATGAACATTAACACACTATAATACTAGCTGACAGTGTGGAATATGTACTAGGCTCTGTATCACTGCTTTCCAGGCATGATTCCCTGTTTGATGATCTGTTTATTTGTTAACAATAATCCACATCAACGAAACCACTACCCAACAGAGAATGGAATACTGACAGTCACTTCCAACTGTCTTGTGCTTCTCTGCCCACTTTGCCCCACCATGGCAACCAGTCTGCTCAATCTTGGGCTTGTTGTCCCTTTGTTTTTAATAGAGAGTGTTTTATCACAGATGTGGAGGCCCCAAGTGCGTATTATTTAACTTTCAATATGTTTAATGTATCCCAAGTGTATCATGCTTTTGTGTAAACTCCTGGACTCAGTTTCTTCACTCAGAATTATGTGGCTAGGATTTATCTATATTGTCATGGGAATTCATCAGGTCTTGTTTACAACAAGAGAGCTGAGAAAGGTACTTTTCTCATTTTATAGGTATGAACAGTGAAGCTCAGCCTGGGGAGGTCCCTTGTCCACAGTAACACAGCTGGGACTTCACAGAAGGGATGATGGAGTCCAGCATGGAGGTCTCTCCATCTTCAATGCCCTCACAGACTGAAGCTGCCCAAGAATTTGGGGATTATTGAGCAGTGGGCTGCCTCCCCTCCAAATATCCATACAAATTTAGCATACAATTTTGAGAGTTGCCGAACCCCTAAAGCTCTTCCAGAGACCCTCAAAGGATCCTCAACGTGTCCATGATCCTCCATTATCATTGCATCTTCATAGAGAGAGAGAAGGAGACAGAGAGAGAGAGAGAGAGAGAGAGACTGAGAGAGAGAATGAGGGAGAGGGCATTGGCTATTGGATGTCATCATGGGACAGGTTGAGGAGAGTGGCACTGCTCCTCCTCCAGTCTCCCATATGCTCCCAAATCCTTTTGGAGTCAGACAGAAATGGGTTCGTGTTCCATATTCAACACTTATTCATTACTCAACTCTTACAAACTTCTTAAAATGAGATGGTAATCATAAGAATGTGTGCCTCCGAAGATTTTTTGTGAGGATTAAATGGGATATTTTGCATAAAGCCTTGTGTATAGCAAGTTAAATGACAGCTAGTTAGATACACTCATTCATTTATTCACTGATACAGTAATAATTTACTGGACATCTGTGTGTGGGGAATATTCTAGACTTTGATGATGTGGCATTGGACAGGGCATAGAAACTGAACAAATAAGAAAATATGAGGTAGACAAGAGCTATGATCAAAATAATGCAGAGCAATATTTTAGAAAGTGGTGGGAGCTATTTCAGATTGAGTGGCAGGGAAAAGACTCAGTCTTGCTTTTCTTTTGAGCAGATACCCTGAAAGATGGAGGTAGCAGGCATCAGAGAGAGGCAGGTGCTGGTGTAAGAACCCTGAAACAGGAGGCAAGCTCAGCATGTTTGGGGGAAAACATAAAGGCTGGATCTAAGTAAGCTAAGGGGTGAGCGGGAGGAGAAGTCAGAGGGGTGATAGGGCAGCATTATATAGGGTGTGTGGTCCACGGTGGAGACTTCAGATCTTATTCTCAGTGTAGTGGGATCGTTGGAGGTTTGGGGGAAGATTAGTGATATTAACGAATTTACATGGTATTGGGATTACTCCGACTTCAGGATGGGGTGGGATGGGTGAGTGGTGAAATGACTGTAGGCAGTACAGGAATGAAACCAGGGAGACCAGTAAGGAGGCTTTGCAGAGACCATTGTGAGTCAGTTTTAAGTAAACTTAACCTTCTTATGATGTCAAGTCAACTTTTTGTTGAAGTTTAAAATCACCCTGCAAAGTGTACAGATCATAAGTGTGCAGCTCAGTGAATTTTCTCAAACAAACATACTCATATAATTGACATACAGATAAGCAACAACACAGCCTGTCCCCAGAAACCCCCCTCACATCCAACTTACAGTCAATACCCTTAGAGCAGCCTGAGACCAATAACATGTTATCTGTTGTTGAACTTCATATGAACAGAATTATGACTTATGGACTCTTTTGTGTCCACTGAATTTCACTCAACATTATGTCTGTGAGTTTCCTTCAAGTTGTTAAGTGTAGCAGTGGTTTGTTCTTTTTCATTGCTGCATAATATTTAACAACATGAATAAATCATTATATTTATGTTCTATCAATTATGTTGAACATTTCATTAATAAGCCTTCTATGAAACTCCTTCTTCATATTTTTGGTGAATGCATATATGCATTTTTGTTGGGCATTTTGTTGAGAGTATAGGTGCTGAGTCACTGAGTATGTATGTGTTCAGTCTCAGTAAGTACAGCTGAGGAGTTTCTCAAGTGGCTGTACTGATATTATGATTTTTCAAATTTCATGATCATCCCCAGAGGGCAGTACTTTCCCTTCATGTCTACTAAGCAGGGGATTCAGGGTAGTTCTCTGCGGAAATTGTCAGGAGGCAGAGAGCAGGTTGAAATTGGGTCACAAGAGGGATGATTCTTTAGTTGAGATGCCAGGGAGATCTGGCTAGACACAGGGGTACAGGCAAAGGTGATCTTAGAAATATTGAACCAACTCTATTGCTTAGGGCTCCAATCACATGGAGCATGGCTGGGTGATGGGTTAATCCTTTAGTTGCTGGGTCCTGGGGTGGAGGGTCTTGGGGGCAGCAGCTAATTATCGATCAAATATAAGGCAGGGGTGGGATGGAGGTTGGGGATTGAGGAGGTGAGTGTGGGAAGGGAGGGTAAGGGGAGGAGACTTCTACATCCCAAGGTGTGGTCTATTGCAAACGAGGAACATTGGAAGGCCCTTCGGCAATTCTCTCTGGCCACTATGAGGGACTATGGCATGGAAAAGTGGAGTGTGGAGGAATGAATTCAGGAGTAGGTTCAGTGTCTGGTGGAGAAGCTGTGAAATACCAAGGGTGAGCCCCGGGGGATAGGCAGGACAGAAGGACAGTAAATCAGAGAGAGATGTGGAGTGAATAGCAGCAGAAACAGCAAGGCGTAGACGTGGTCATAGAAAGAGAAGTAAAGATAGAGGAAGACAGAGCCCAAGAGACCATCATATTGAAGGATAGGACAGAGAGAGGAGCATGGATATGGAGGATGAGCAGAAGAGGGACATGAGGAGACAGAAGAGATGTGGGGTTTGTAATGCTGAGAACAGTCCAAAGACATAGACTGAGATATTAGCACATTATTTACTTTTATTCAGGGAAACCAATGCATGGATTAATTGTGTCTATCAATGGCAAAAACAGGACTTACGTAAAAGAAAGCAAAGAAAGAAAAGTACAAACATTTGGAAAATGAGGAACTGAATTTTCCTTTCTGTGGGTGAACTGCTGATGAGCTTGCAGTGAGCAAAGAGTGCAGTGGGGTAGGCCACTCTTGGGCAGCTGGATGGATGTCAAAGACACACTTCCAGTTGTTTTTGGATTCTCCTAATATGAGTGCTTATGAGACACAAAGGTGACAGAGTGCTTTCTAAGAATTAGCAAGTCATAAATGTGAAGACTGGCAGAGAGAGGCAGAGACACAGGGAGCAACAAAGGAATAGGGAAAGAGGTCTGAGAAGAAAGCCAGGAAGGAACAGAGTGTGCAGAGAGACAGAGAAGGAGACAGAGACATAGAAGGAAGGACCAAGACCGAGAGGGATGCAGAGACAAGAGAGAGAGAGTAGAAGGTGCTTAGAGAGGCAGAAGAAAGAAAGGGAGAGAGAAACTGAGGCAGAGAAAATTAGAGAGACAGACAGACAGGCTCGGGAGGAGGTCTGCAGGGGAACAAGAGAAGATGGACAAGTGAGACCCAAAGAGAGAGGCCACACCTACATGACCTGATGTTCCTGGGCTCACAGCCACCTTCCCTTCAATGGGGCCAAGCCTGGGGTACACTGATATCAACTAACAAGTGCAGAACTATCACCAAAGCCCAGAGGTTGAAGAGAAGTGATGAAGGGGGAGTGACACATAAGGGAGAGGGAGAGCAGAGCTTTTAAATTTGCACCTGTATTGATTGAACACTTGCTCTGCAGCACCCTTGATCCTGGGACTGAACTCTACCTGCTCCCAGAGTCAGGGCAGGAGCCTGAGTGGGGACCAACCATACAGCCCTGCAGCTGGGCAGCCGGGGTCTGATTCCTGGACCCAGTAATGAGTAGCTGGGTAACTCTAGTGAAATGACACAACTGCTCTGTCTGCCCACCTATGAAATGGGGATAATAACAGAATTGCATTTTACTTGCAGGGTCGTGGTGAGAATTAAACTAAACAATATGTGAAGTGCTTAGAATAGGGCCTGGCACCTCATATGGGCTAGTGATTATTAGCTGCTCCTGGTCATGTTTTCTTCATCTTTCCTGAGCAAAGGAGGATAATCACACAGAGCTGAGGCAGCAGCCAAATGCTCCTCAGGCCTTTGAGTCTGCGTCCAGTTACCTGCGCCTCCTTCCCCTAGGAGCCCTCCAGGACCCCATCTTCTTCTTCCACGCCAGTGCCACCAACATCATCTGCTCCATTGTCTTTGCAAAATGCTTCTCCTACAGAGATCTCCAGTTCCTGTGGCTCCTGGGCTCACTCTACCAGTGCTTTGCACTCAGCAGCTCCTTTTCCAGCCAGGTACAGGACAGACTGAGAGACAGTGGGAACATTAAAGGAATCCAGGGCATAGGAAAGGCATGATCTGCTTTCGGGGTCAGAAATGCACCTTAGGGCTGGAAGAAGGACAGAGAAAACAGGGAGAGACAGGGACACTGAGACCTGGAATGAGGGAGGCATGGTGAGAAGGGGACTGAGAGATAAACAGAAAGAAAGGGGAGTGATAAGGGAGGCAGAAATAGAGAGAAAGACTAAGGAATGAGGCTTGGAGGAGAGAGGAGAGAAAAGGGGAAGAAAAGAAATAAGAAAGAGAGAAAACTAGACAAAGAAGGTCAGAGATAAAGCAATCCTGTGAGAGACAGTTGAAAATTCAATGTGTGTGTGTGTGGGGGGGGGGGGGGTGTATGTGAGAGAGAGAGAGAGTGAGTCAGATTTTCAGAGTCTCTACTCTGTCTCTGCTTCCTGTAAATCTTTGGCAAAGCCCCTCACTTAAGGAAATTCAAGAATATGTGAAAACAAGAAACTTCATTTTCCCCATTTCTCCTCACTCTTTCTCTTTTTCAAAAATTTCTCCCACATTATAAAGGAATATGCTCCTCTTTTAAAGCAAGATCATAAAGTTTCACCTTTTCAACTAATCTGGAAATATCCCTATTGTATATTAAGTTAAAAATTTAAATGGCAGAACAGTATGCCTGGCTATCCTTCTTCACCACGTGTATGTCAGATTCATAGGTAAGAGTGTTACAAATCTGGAATGGGGCCCAGAGTGAGTATTTGTGACAAGCCCAAGAGGTGGTTTCAATTTTTTTATCCGATAGAGAACCATGGAGAGAGAAAAATCTGGAAGGAGGTCCACAAAAAAGTTAACAGTGGTTATCTATAGAGGGAGGGTTAAGAAGGAATTTTACATAATTATGTTCCTTAACTTTTTGCAATAACTTGCAAGAAGTTGAATATTATATTTATCATCAAACAAAACAATACAACTATACTTCCAAATAAATAAATAGACTAAATTTCCAGTAGGCTCATCTTGTGTAAATATCATGTTATCAATGCCTGACACACAAGGGAAATCCAAGAGATAGAAAGAGTCAGAGGTTAGATCAAAACAGATAAACTGCTGAGGTAGGCAAGAGAATCCCAGAGAAATGTTAACAAGATGAGACATGGAAACAGAGATAAGGAGAGGTGGAAAGGAGAGATGGAGAGGTGGGGCAGAGACCAACAAAAAGACATGAGTATGAGAGAGGGAGATGCAGAAAGAGAAAAATGTGACAATATGCATTAAAAGAGACATAGAATTAGTGAGCAAGGGACTCAGATACAGAAAGTGGGAAACAGAATAAGACAGAGACAGAGATACAGAGAAACAGAGGCAGACAGAGATTCCCCCTCTGCAGTATCAGCACAGCTACCCCTCCCTGTGACCTCAGCAACAGGAGGACTGCACAGGCCCTTCTCTCCTGCTTCCTGCAAGTGTTTGAGCTCTTCTCTGACTTCCTGAAGCACTTTCCTGGCATACACAGGCAAGTCTACAAAAACCTGCAGGAAGTCAACACCTTCATGGGCTGCAATGTGGAGAAGCACGATGAAACCCTGGACCCCAGCAACCCCTGACTTCCTAGATACCTACCTGCTCCACATGGACAAAGAGAAGTTTGGGAGAGGGCAGCTGGAGGGGAGGGGGGAAGGAAAAGATTGGAGATGAGAAGAAGGGAGGGGAAAGGTGTAGAGAGTGGGGAAGAGGGGGAGAGAAGAACAGAGGATGAGGAAGGGAGATTAGGAAAAAGGAGGGGAGATGCTGGAAGGAATGGAGGGGGAGTTGAAAGGAAGGAGAACGTGGGGAGGAGAGAGAGAGATACAGGAAATACAGGACAAGGGAAAAAAAATACAGCAACAGGTGAAAAGACCCAGAGAGGCAGAAAGAGGCTTGGAGAGGAAGAGAGACAAACACACCAAAGAGATGGAGAAAGAGATTGAAACGAGCCAGATAGAGTGAAGAGAGACTGAGAGAGGCAGAAATAGAGATATATGGCTGGACACGCAGAGGATAGAGAAAAGTAAAATGAGCCAGACAATATGAGAGACTCAGAAACAGGTGGAGGGTGCCTCAAGAAAAGTGTGTGCTCCTAGGCTCCAGCTTCCCCTGGTGTGAGCCTACCACTCAGGACCCAGGAGAAGTCCAACCAAACAGTGAGTTCCAGAGTTCCACCTGCAGAACCTCATCATCACTGTGGTTTCGCTATTCTTCACTGGCACTGAGACCACCAACACCGCTCTGCGCTATGGATTCCTGCTCATGCTCAAACATCCCTACAAAACAGATGGGTGGGCTGGGGATAACAAATTCGCAGGGGTGTTTTGACTCCTTTGGGGACTGTAGGAGTTGGGCTAAAGGTCTTTCATCAATTAGAGAGGGAGAATTTCCATCTTATAGCTGGATCATTGCAGATTTTGAAGGAACCTCCAACCAGGCCAGTTCTGACGATGGATGAATGAATGAAGAATCTGTCAATCTTTGCTCACACTGTTTTCTCTGACCAATTAAAGATCAACTCATCCATCCATCCATCCATCCATCTACCCACCCATTCATCCATCTGGTTTTTTTTAACTAATTAACCTGAATCTTCAGATTCTTGTATTTATGATTCCTAAAAAAAACCATACAATTCCATTATTTATTTGGATTGATTGATTCATCTGTTTATCCTTTGAATCAATGATTAATTGAATGAACTATTTGCCATAGATTCATTGGCTCATTCATTCTTTAATGCATCCATCTGTCCTTCTATGAGCTAGGTCTCACTCCTTAATCCTTCTGTCAGTCAGTCTTTTACTTCATCCTTAATTCATCTATTCTTTCATTTATCCATTTAATAATTCACTCATTAATTCATCCTTGATTTATTCATCCATCATTTCATATATCCAACCATTTATTCTTTTATTTACTCATTCCCTCAATAATTTATTCATTCACTTACTCCTCTCTAAATCTGGCCATTGGACCATTCACGTGATTTATTGATCTGTGGGTCATTTATTAATTAATGTTCATTAATTCATCTATTGTTTGATAAATACATACATATATTCATTAATGTTCTTCTGTTCATCAATCTTTTCATTCATGAATTGATCCATTGCTTGTTTGATTGCTGCATCCGTTTATTTATCCAGTTCTTCATGGGTTAATCTATTGATCTATTTCACTGTTATATCCCTGAAGACCTAACACAGTGCCACATCTTTAATACATACACAATAAATAGTAGTTTATATTTCTACTCGTCTTGGAGAATTTTTATAGATTCATAGCGTACAGTTATTAATATGAAATTCTATACAAATAGAATAGTGGCTCACATAGGTGTGTATGTGTGTGTTTACCTGTGCATGTGGGGAGAAAACCCACAACATTCCTTAGATTTCAACGGGTAAGAATTCTTGTTGCTCCCACCCTGCTCCCTCCACACCAAGTTGGTTGTTCTGAGGGGTGTCATAATCTAAACCTATATTATAGATATTTCCTGGCTTATTGCCTCATAAAGTAGTGACCATACTGAAATGCCTCTTTAATGAGGTTCACTGGTCCTGCTCTTCTGTGCAGAGAGGGTCCACAAGGAGATTGATCAGTGGTTGACTCCCATCACCCTCCAGCCCTCAATGACTGAGCCAAAATGCCATACACTGATGCAGTCATCCATGAGATTCAGAGATTCTCAGAACTTATCCCCCTTAGCGTGCCCCACGTGGTCACCAAAGACACTCACTTCTGAGGGTATGTCCTCCCCAAGGTGAGGCCAACCTGTCTCCTGCATCTGTTCTGGGTGGGCATCCTGGGTTCTCTTAATCTACAAACTTGACCTCCTGTTGGTTTTATCACTAGGGCCCTGTTGTTCTGTTTTTAGGGGTGGAGTGGGGAAGGGAATGACAATAACTTTGATCTTGTGACCCTTCCTAAGGACACTCAAGTATATCCCATCCTGAGTTCTGCTCTTCATGACCCATGTTACTTTGAAAAACCAGACACCTTCTACCATGACCACTTTCTGAATGCCAATAGGGAACTGAAGAAGAATGAAGCTTTTATCCCCTTCTCCACAAGTAAGCTGGACGCACACTTCCTTTCCCAGACACCAGAGTGCAGGTACCACCCCCTCCTTGAGACTATCCAGGAGAGGTCATTTTTTATTGAGCAGTGAGTATATACCAGTTGTTTTACCTGCATTAACCCACTCCAGCATAGCTACAACCCTAGATGGGGCTTGAGAAGTGAGATCATGTCCCAAAGGCACATCTTGATAAGCTGGACCCTAGACAAGTATTTAAACATCTCCACATGTTCAGGTATAAAATATCTGTGGAGCATTACTCTGAGTCCAGTGCTCTGTTGAGAGCTGAAGATAATACATTGGACAAGTCACATAGAGACACAGTTCCTGCTCCAGGAAATTTACGGTCCAGCAGGGGAGATGGGCATTCATTGTATGGTCACAAAATAATATCTAATGAAATGAATTTATGCTTGAAATGTGCTTAGAACTACTTGGCACAAGGTAAGTGCTCATATGGGCAATTATTATCTTACAATTAATCATAACTGTTACAAGTGTTCAAAGGGGACTTTAGGAGCAAAAAATAGGAGGTATTATCAACTCTTGGTTGGTTGGTGAGGAAAAGCTTACCTGAAGCACTGATTTCTAAGCTAAGACCTCATGGGTGAGCATCAACGGGCCACTGGAAAGAGTGTTTCAGGCAGAAGGAACAGCAAGGACAGAGCCTGAAGGAGGATACAGCATGGTGCATTGAGAAAGCGGAAGAACCCAGGCAGCTGGGGTGTGGATCCCAGAAGGGGATAAGGGTGAAGAGCTCAGCTGAGTGTTGAAGGGAGTTTGGATTTATCCTGCTAGCACTGGGCAGCCAGCCAGGATCTTGTGCTCTGAAGTGTCTCTATCCCCGTTCTCCACATTTTGGCCCCATCTAGAGAAAACTTCTAGACCCAGAGTCCTCTTCACTTAGTAGAAAAGACAACCCGAGACACCAGTCTCGAGTCTTGAGCTCCATCAGTGACTTCAGTGACCCAGGGCTGAGGCTCTTCCCAGTGCAATGGCCTCCTCCCTCATTTCATCTTTTTTGTTTTTTAGTGCTTTTGTAAAATCTCATTTTTTAAAGATTGACCCTAAGCTAATATCTGTTGCCCATCTTTATTTTTTTCTTCTACTTCTCATCAAAGCTTCCAGTTTATAGTTATATATTCTAGTTGCAGCTCCTTCTAGTTCTGCTATGTGGGACACTGCACGGCTTGCTGAGTGGTGCTGCATCTGTGCCCAGGATCTGAATCAGTGAAACCCTGGGCCTCTGAAGCGGAGGGTGTGAACTCAACCACTCGGGCATAGGACCAGGCCCTCTCAATTCATCTTAAGTGAGAATTGGGGGCTCTCTGGCGGGGGGGGGGGGGGGGGTGAGGGTCAGCTACTCCATTCAATAGTCCTCACCTACATTTAGAGAGAGGTGGAGAAATAAGAACAGAGACAAGGAGATAAGGATAGAGTAAGTGAGAAACAGAGAGAAGAACAGAGAGATACATAGAGGGAGATGGAGACAGGATCTGCAGTGGTGAAAAGAGACAGAGAGTGAACATGAGACAATAGAGGGAGGAGGGGAGAGAAGGAGAAGAAGGAAGGAGGAGGAGAGAGAAAGGAAAGGCAGAAGAAAAAGGAGAGAGAAGAGAGAAAGAGGGGAAAAAGAGAGTGACATAAGCAGAGAAGAAGAAATAGTAAAGGAGAGAAAAGGGATCTGTAGAAGGAGATGCAAAGTGAGACAGAGAGGGTTGCATACAGAATCAGATCCAAACAGACAGAGGCAGGGAGTTAAACAAGATGGAAGAAAGCAGGAACAAGGAGAGTTAAAGAGAAGTGAGACAGAGAAACAGTACCTGACAGGAGTTATAGACAGAGAAAAGACTAATTCTAACTGCCATGGACCGAAGTAAGACAAGCTGAGCCAAAAATGTGTTAGAGCTAAAGGGAACCAAAGCGTGTCCAAATGGACAGCCCCAGGGATGGGGAGGATGGAAGGAAAGGAGATAACAGGCGTCAGGCTGTTCTGGAAAGAGCAGGGTCACAGAACCACTTACAAGAAAAGAATCAGCCCTGAGCTCTGCCCTGAGTATCTCTAAGCTCATGTCTCCTGACTTCTGGATGTGCCAGAAACATGTGGACCCTTCCCCAGACGACTCCACACAGGCACAACATTTATAAACTTGAAAGGTCTAGCCAATTCATGGAGACTCGTCCTTGACATGACCTTCCAAGGTTGTCAGCTTGCAGATGAAGAACCATGGAGGTAAAGGAGGAGCCTCTCAGTGTCTCTGCCTTAGTTTTCAGCTTCGATTGTCCAAATTTCTCTCCAAGCTCTTGGTTTATAACCTAATGGGTGAGGTGTGTTACACCTCTGAGAATCTGATGGAAGCCGCAGACCCCCCACTCAAGTGCTTCAGTCTCATTCACAATTTTATGTACAGTCTGGGGATTTTTCACAACTCTTGAAGTGCATGGCTCTCAGTCTGAGATAAGACATCCCAGAGATAAACACATGCAGTGCCAGAGAGACACCAACACACACCCCTAACCAAACACATCGAGAAACAAACAGAAAGAACTAACTACATCTATAGGATCCTTAGTAAAGGCCAGAAGAAAATTCTATTCTAAGAATTTTTCAAATATTATTTCTTTAAACTCAAAATAGCCCATGAGATAGGTACCATTATCCTCATATTAGAAATGAAGTGTATTAAAAATGTTATGTCAGAAACATGCACACATCTACATGTGGAGGCAGACACAAACACACACACACACAGAGCTGACCAGAAGCGGGTCCTTAGGATCTCTGGGGCCACTGGACCCTTGGAAATGGATCAGAAGCTACAAACTTCTGGAAAAATGCGCAAAGTACATCCACCCAAAGATTTGTACCTGGATTCACAGGGTTTGTGAGCTCCCTAAAGGCCCACCCTGAATGGCAGGTTAAAAGCCAACCTCATGCACATCTGTTGGAATGGATGCAGGTGTCTTGGCTTTGGGATGTGATGGGGCAAAAAATGTGCATCTGCCCCATGCCCACATTGGTGATCCTCTGTGCCCACAGGGAAGCACATTTGTCCTGGCAAGGGCATCACTCACACCGAATTATTCCTCTTCTTCACCACCATCCTCCAGAACTTCTCTGTGGCCAGCCCCATGGCCCCTGAGGACATTGACCTCACACCCAGGAGAGTGGTGTGGGCAAATATCCCCTGCATACAAGATCAGCTTCCTGCCCCGCCAAGGAGGCTGAGGGAAGCAGGTTGAAGGATTCCAGGGTCATGAAGTAGCCCCTCCTCTGTAGAGGATGTCTCCGGACTCTCTCTTTGTCTTCCTGCCTCTGAGAGACCTGCTGCAGGGCTGTATCCTTTCCCCTCCTTGGTTGCCACCTCAGTGGGAAAGTCCTTCCTGCAGTCTCATCTCCTTCCATCTTGCTGAAGCACTTCAAAGACTCAAGATTGTTTTTCTTTCTGCTATTAATAGAATTCCAGAAGTGGTGTATGTATAGAAATGGGGGGCCAAAGGGCAAAACTTTGCTCACGATCTCTGCAATTCTGCCTCCCAGGTCACGGCCCACCCTGAGTGACTTCTCTCCTCCTCAGAAGAGCCACAGCCTCCATTTATCAACTCCTTATGCTCCACAGTCTGTGGATACATGACCATGCTTGAATCCTTCTCCCATTTGCCCCTATGGTGAGTACAACAATCATGCCCATTTTACAGTTGAGTAAACAGAGGCTGGGCAGTGGCATCAGTTGTCCAAGGTCGCATGGTTAGTGAGTGGAGGAACATAATTCACACTGTCTGCCTGGCTCCAAAACTCAAATTCTTCACCATAGCTCCTTCTCCCCACACATATATTTTCAAATTAAGATGAAACCCACATAACACAAAATTAACCATTTTAAAGTGTAATGGCATTTAGTTCATTCACTACCACTATCTAGTTCCAAATATTTCCATCACCCCAGGAGAAAACCCCACACAAATTAGCAGTCACTCCCCATTCCCTCTTCTGCTGAGTCCCCGGCAAGCACCAGTCTGCTTTCTGTCCTGTGGAATGTGCTATAATGCAAACTGAATGTTGCATTCTTACACCTGATGAATCTTCCAATGTATCATCTCTATTAAAATACATGAAAAAACAGGTGAATCCTCTAAGCAACCGCTCATGAAGTCTCCACTTATTTAGTTCACTCCCTGCAGGTATTGGTTCCCTCCTGCAATTCGGATTACAATTTTTAGTTTTGTTACTTTCGGGAATTCTTGTATTAATCATAATATTCAAGGTAATTAGTTTTTTTACTCAATGTTGAATGACTTATATGCAAGCTAGAGTAACAATCACTTGAAAACGTGAGTTGGTTGATCATTCTTAAAATTGTGAATGAGCCTCTTTCTCTGATAAGGATTACACTTGACTTATTATTTTAATAATAAACTAAACATTTTATTATCATTACTATTATGTCTGCTCCAGAGTTGTTAACTGTTACAAGTGAATGATTACAAAATCTTGTTCAAGTTCATGCACAATGGTTGTGTGACAATCCAAAATTATTGACCTATGGAATGCTTCCCCTGCCAGCATATACCACTCTGTCTGCTCACTAAGCTTAGCTCTTTTCCCTCCAACATGGATAACTGGGTAAAATAAAATGAAAGCCAAGTTCCAAGGGACACGATGGACCCAGGGCAGGCAGCAACCACCCTGGCACCAAGGGACAATAAATTGATCATCAATTCTTTCTATTGAAGGGTTATCGATCACAAGGGGAAAATGATGGAAATAATAAAAATAAAATGAAATTTTCATATACTGGGGTATATGGGGAAGCCATTCTGGTTGAAATTTGATTTGACCTAAAACATGTTTATGTCAGAGCAGTCTGACTTATGGTCCAACAACATACATCCACTCTACATCTCCTTCAAACATCTCCCAAAGAAAAGACTGAAGTCTTTAAAGATAGGGGTGAGTGTCTCCCTTTCTCTGATGCTGATACCGGTAGTTCTTTGAAGATAAGCCTTCTTCCCAGGGAACCAAGGTAAAGTTGACCTGATAAACTGAGGCAAAATATCTCCTTGTGTCTTTGGGGAAAAAAATGTATATATTTCTCTCATACTTTGTTCCAAAATGGTATATAGCCAGGCTGTAAAACACACTTCCCCAGAGTGCTTTCTTCCCTGGGAAAGACAGTGCTTCCAGACTAGTCCTCACATTAGCTCTTTAAATATCTCTCTTACCTACAGATTGGTTATTGATTATTTATATCAACAGTGCATATCCAGAAGCCTCCAGGTACCAAGGAAAATAGAAATAACATTTGTTTTGCTTAATTTTAGAGCTACAGTCTTCCAATTCTGCTTTAAGAAAAGCTAGTTTGGGGAAATCAAAAGTCCCCATAATGGCCATTGCAATTCTGAACTACTTTTGGTCTGTTGAGCCCACTTAGTTAAAAATGTGCACGTAGGGGAACCAAAGTTCTTAAACATAAATCAGGCCAGGCCCCCTGAAGGAGGGTTTTCTTCAGAATGTTTAGATGACTGGGATCCTATTTCTGAAATTCCTTCTGAAAACCCAAGAAAGTTCTAAAGTCCTAGAGCTAACCCTGAGGAATCTATAAACAAAAGAAAAGTTGCTAGATTCCTAGCCCTGATTCCAAAAGTAATCTGAAAACCAAAGAAAGACTCCTGGATTATCAGAAAACCTGAGCCCAAAAAGGAGCTGTGCTACCTTCAGAAAAAAACTGGGTACTCACCAAAGATGACCCCTTGAACCCAAAGACAGAGAATGGAACCAGGAGGACAAAGACTCTCCCATTTCGAAATAAAATCTACCAGCTCATAACACAAGGAGAGCAGACCTCAGTATCTGAGAAGAGACTCACCGAACCAAAAGTAGGTGGCAGCACTTGTAAGCAATGAGCACAAGTGCTCTGTGTGGGTGCCTCACTCGATTCTGGGGGTCACTGTTTCTAGGAGATTTCCTCCCTTGGATCCACTTTTCTGACACCATATATGTCAACTAAAAAGGCAAATTCACCTGTTATTTTATCTCAAAATGAGTTTATTTGGAAATAGCCAAAAGAATTGCAATTTGGTATGAGCATACTATGGCAAACAAAGGCAAATCCAGAAAACCAAGGAAGGAAGCATGCTTTTTTAGCGAAAAAGGGGGAGTAGGCAGGGGCTGTTCTAAACTAAAAGTCCATTGGAGGAAAGTATCAGTTCAGAAGGGCAACGACTCCTAATTGGCTGAGCTGCAGCGTATCTCATTGGCTGATTTGTTGCTGCGTGGGGAGAGAAATCCCCTTTTCATAGTAAAGTAGTCTTACTTCCAGTCAGATGCAAGCATCTATCTGTCTCTTCCTGTTTGGTGTAACTGACAATATGTGATAAGGTGTGAGAGCTCCCCCTACAGATCTTCCTGACTCTAATTTAGTTTAGATATCTTTTATTAATTTTCACTATATGTGTCTATATAGATATATATCTCCTGTCCTATGCATTCCTCTTTCAATGTGACACTGACAAGCCACCACTGAGATGTCCTCTTTTCCCGTCCACTTGAATATGGGTAGATTTGTAACTGCTTTGACTAATAGAATGCAGTAGAAGTGCTGCTGCATGACTTCCATGGCAAGGTCATAAACGGCAGTAGAGTTTCCACCTGGCTGTCTCTTGGGACACTTTGCTCTGCCCTCCAATCATTGAATCCGCATGAGTCTGGATCGAGCAACACAATCTCACTCCCATTAGAGAATCCCTTGATGTTCCATCACCATCTTCTCAACAATCTGAATTCCATGCAACACAACCACCAGCAGGAACCCTTGGCAGGAGAATCAGTGCCAAGCTTTCCTGCTGAAGTTATAGTGTAGCTTTCACAACTCAACTCTCTTTCTGGCTGCTTCTTCCAGTTGAGCCTGGAACCTACTGTTTGTGGCCATAACAGGGAAGAGAGGAACATTCTTTAGCTCCATGTGTGACCTCAAGCACTGCCCTTTCCTTCAGCAGTAAAGGTGTAGCTCAGGTTGTCTAAGGATCTGTAATCTGAGATGCAGTAAGCCCCTCACCCCACTGCAGCCCCCAGCCTCCCTTCTCCTGCGCACCAGGCCTTAGCACACACTGCGCCTGCCTGGGGTTGAGGCAGAGAAAGATGGAACAGGGGAGGGGAGGCAGTTACATTGGCTGTTTGTGATCCCCATCCTCACATCCATTCTCCCTGATATAGGAACCAGCTTTCCCTCCCACCCTTCTTCATGAAACAGCCTCACTCCAGAAATGCCTTGACTAGGCTTCTCAGCATGAGACAGGAGGCAAACCTAGGCACAGAGCTGATGGGAAAGGCCATCCCTCTCCACGGTATCCAAGCTTCCCTCCTGATCTACCAAAGTCATCCACATCTAAGAGCTCAGCCTTGGCAGTCATCAAGTTGGGGTGTGAATCAGGCTATGACCTCAGGCCAGTCACTTCACCTCTCTCAACCTCAACTCAAAGATGAGGATTCGTTTAATTATCAAACACTTAAATAATGCTTACTTGGTGCCAAGCACTGTTCTAGACACTTTATCAGTACTGTCTCATTTAATCTTCAAAACCACCTGTGAACGGCATCTTATAGGGGAGATATGGCCCCATCCTTCCAGAGCCTCAGGTCTGAAGGTGGAGACTGAAGATCACCTTCCTTCCATTGGCCCAATGAAGAGTAAAACAAAAGCAAGGCCATCCTGTGCAAATGTTCACGGCAGCTGTATTCACAGTAGACAAAGTTGGAAAGAACCCACATGCCAATTAACTCATGCAGGGATAAACATATGTGGTATTTCCAAACAATGGAATATTATTCCACCCATGAAATGAATGAGGTACTGATACATGCTAGAATGTGGATGAACCTTGAAAACATGCTAAATTAAAGAAGCCAGCCACAGGTCACTTACTGTATGATTCCATTCATCTGAAACTTCCAGAAAACGTAAGTTCACAGAGACAGAATCATACTAGTTGTTGCCAGGGCCTAGAGGAAGGGACGAATGGGAACTGACTTCTTAATGGGTACAGAGTTTCCTTTTGGGGTGATGACAATGTTTTGTAATAGATAGAGATGACGGTTGCACAAATTTGTGATTGTACTAAATGCCATTGAATTGTACACTTTAAAATGGCTAAAGTTTAATTTTATTTTCTGTGAATTTTCCTTCAAAAATATATGTAATAATAGCAAGGCAGTACAGATAGCCATTTTGCCTAGAAATAGTAGAACTTTGTTTTGATCTCACTAATTTTAGAGGATAAGAACAGAGAGATAAAGGAGATATTTTTGAGTCACTCAGCACAGAAGTTGAGACTGAACTGGCCCTTTCACTCAAGGAGGGAACAGGAGGGTATGGCTGGGGCACATAGATGGGGACAAAGGGTAAAGAAAGGCACCTGTTGCTGCTGTCCTGGGTAACCTAGGATCTAAATCTTTCCCTTGTTTGGGCCTCAGTTTCCCTAACTGTGCTAGGAGTAGTGGTAACACTAAGTTACTGAGTATTTCTTGGGCCTGAAACCCTGAGATTTTACTCTTGGTCAACAGCTCAGGCCACCTGGAACAAATGGTGAATCCAGTGGTCTGGATGAAAGAGAAACAACAGAAAGTACTTACCACAGGGTAGAATGAACAGGGAGGAGTCAGGAGACCTCCACAGATTCATTGTGGGCAGAGACGAGGGCTGGATGCAAAGACTCTGAGGGGATCTTCATCCCTTCTCCCCCTCCCCAGTGGGGCAGGAAGCAGAGCTGGAACACAGGGGTCAGTTTCACCAACCTGTTCTTCTTTGATGTTAGGTTGATGTCTTCCGGGGTCTTAGGAGAGACCAAAGGGATGTTCTGCAGCATCAAGGTCAAGAAGAGGAAGAACTCTAAGTGAGCCAACCTCTTCTCCAGACAGATGTTTTCCTGAAGGCACAATAAGTGGATGTGTCTATCCATCTATCCATGCCTTATCTACCTTGGTGTGAGTGCACATAATTAATAAAATTTTTGGAAGGACATCTCCTATGATATTAACAGATATGGTTTCGGTGGTGAAATGAAGGTGATTTTTCACCTTCAACTTATTTATTTCCTTTTTTGTATAAAAATCATAAAAAATAATAAAGTTATTTTTACTTTAAAAGAAAAGCTGAAAATGCTTTCCTAATTCTTGGCACACAGCAGTTGCTCAATAACGGTTCATTTATTTGTCTGTTCTTTGTCGATGTGCATGCATGTGTGTGTCCTTCTCTTTCACGTTGTCTCCATCACTGACTGAGTCTCCATCTTTCTCTCCCATCATATCTCCTTTCTCTCATCCCCCTCAAAATATCTTTGTGTCTGTAGATGTCTTACTTTCTTTTTCTTTCAGCATCCTCATCTTCTTCAAAAAGTTTCACCCAGTGTTTGGGGTTAGACAAAAGGAGAAAGTCACACACAGACAAGGGGTAAGCAGGCACTCTCATAGGATGAGGAGGATGTCACTTACCCATGGAGAATAGGATGAAGGCTTCTTGCTTCCTGAAGTTGCCCTCCAAATCCAGGAAGTGGCCAGGATGGAAAGCATCTGGCTTCTCAAAGTGGTATGGGTCGTGGAGGACAGAGCTCAGGATGGTGTACACAGTAGTGTCCTAAGAGAGCATCAAAGCCAAAGGGACCAAAATTGCCATCAACAAGAGCATCTGGATCAATGATGGGACATCCACAATTGATAACAAGCTTCACTCACTGTATGATCTACAGATGGTGGCGAAAATAATTGCCAAAATAATGCATTTAAATAATTCTTCTCCATTTGGTTAATAGTTGTGTTCTGAGCTCTCCAGGAATCCCCACTGACCACCCTGACCCTTCTTCCCAATGACCCTTTGGACTTTTCCATGATCCATCAACTAAAAGGCTCCTATCTGGCTCAGCTGAGGTCTCCAAGGACCCGACTCCAGCATGAGGGCCAGAATCTAATCTGATGGATGTGCCCATTGGGGGAATTAGATATTGTATCACCCCTAGGTACACCTATACTCTGGAACTTTCGCAACCATGGGAAAAAAATGAATCAGAACCATAGGCATTGACCTGAAAATATATCAACAACATAATTGTATATTATAAAAGGAAAAGCAGACACACAGACACAAAATAAAAAACAAGTTGCAAATTGTATTAGTAGGAACACAAAAACTAGAAGGGAAGGAGACATGCACAGTGTACACACAAGTTCCAAAGTGATAGATACAGTATGAACGGATATTGGTGTATATGTGTATATATGTGGTATATGTCCACATAATTTAAAGAAAGTGTGCAAGGAGAACCATCAAATTTTGAATGCCTTCTCATCAAGGACAATGTAGGGGAGATGATAACATAGTCGTTCTTTTTTTTAAAAGAAAAGCTCTAGATATAACAAGTTTCAATAAGTATATGGTATTTTTTTTTTCAGAAAATCTAACATCTGCCAAAGGTAAAATATAAGACAGAGAGAAGGGACAGGACTTTTCTGTATTTCTAAAATCTCCCTCCCTGCCATAGAAATCTGGAAATATAAATTCTCATTGAAGTCCAACAACCAGAGACGTGAAGCATAAGACTGCAGGCAGACAGCACCTTCCATCCAAGATTCTGTCACCCTGCAGGTCTCATCTTAGGGAGATGATATCCTGGAAGTGAGTGTCCTTGATGATAGAGTGAGGGTCATCAAAGGGGGTAAGGTCACTGAATCTCTGAATTTCGTGTATCACAGCATCTATATAGGGCATTTTTGCCTGACCTTCTAAGGCTGGGATACGGTGTGGGCCAATCACTCTGTCTATCTCGACCTAGACTTTCTCTGAGAATGATGAGGGTGGGAATGGGTCATCAATTATTACCCAAGGCAGTGGGATTAGCCAAGTCACCCCAAAATGACATGTAGACTGGGAGGCGGGTCTTGTGAGCTCTTTACTAAGATATTGGGTTATTTTCCCTGTTCAATGAAACTATTGAGAAAGAAAATCAATGGCTTCTTTGTGGAGAAGTCTTGTCTATTGTTTACAATTTAGTTATGAAAGGGATAATTTAGGTAATACAGGAGGCTGGAAACTCATTCAACATTTAAGGCAACTTTTTAAAAAAATATATAAAAATGAGTTGTAGCTGGAACTGGAGACTTGTCCTTCTGTCCCACTGATGTACTATGTGATTTTGGATTAGTTACTTCCCCTCTATGGGCCTAAATTCATTATCTGTAAAATAAAGGGGTTTGATTAGATGAAAGTTTCTCCAAGTCTGATCTGCAGATGATCCACAGGAGAATTAATAGAGAAGCTTTTTAATTAGTTGTAAATCATCAATATACTCCAAAAAGTCAAATTCTTTGTCAGCCTCAAAGTGCCAACCTCAAAGTGTTCTGTCAAGACCCATGTGCTCTCATAGACTCCAAAATGCCCTGTGAATATTAATGCTTTGTGATTGGAGCATGCTTTGTAAACCACAAAGCACTTTACAATCTCCCACGTGTTTTGCAGATTCCAAAACACTTCATAAGTACAAAAACATCTTCTAAACCATAGAGTGCTTCACTGAATTAAAAATATTTTGTAAACTGTGATTACCTTGTCAATTTCAAAGAGCTCTGTTGGCAGCAAAACTTCATTATAAGTTACAAATCCTTACAGAGGTGGATTTTTTATTTTTCAGACTGATCAGGACAGATGTCTTCGTTCATCACCCAACCACCTTCCAGCATGGCCTCAGAGACCCTTGACTGTCCCCAATCACATTCACCATAAGCCCAGCTCGTCTAAGACGTCCAGGTTCTTAAGCAGGAGAAGAGGCACGTAGTGGAGAGCGGTGCTGGAGGTCTCCATGACAACAGAGAACCGCAAGACCACCTTGTGGACAAGATTCTCATGGTGGAACTCACTCGCGGGATCCGAGAATTCCTGAGGGTAGAAATGGACAATCCTTGACGCCTCACCTTGGGAAGATTCCTAGATGGGTCTTTTCTCCCCACCCACCCACGTGTTACTCTGTAATGGTTTTTCTTTCACCCTATTAACTTTTCTCTCAATTCAAGGTCAACAGTGTAGCAAAAGGATTGGCTCTAGAGCCAAACTGACTGGTATTCAGCTCAGGCCCTAGAATTTACTAGCTGTGTGCATTTGGGCAAGGAACTTAACCTCTCTGTGCCTTAGGTCATCAAATGGGGTGGTTTTGATATTATGTATGTAAGCATTCAATAATTATTAGGGATTAATTTTTGTTGTTATTATCTTCTCTGCCCTTTGTTGTCTTTACTCTCCTGATTGGCTCTTACAGCTGTATATCAAGAGGTAATATCAAAGATCTTTAACAACCTGGATGACTCTTGCCAGACGAATCAGAACAAACATCAACCTCAACCAATCAGAACAGACAAAGGCTCTGACCAATCAGAACAGATATGGGCCTCTGAATGCTCAGGATGGGAGGGAGTAGCTCAGGCAAGAGAAACAAAAGAAAAAATAAATAAATGGAACAACAGACTAAAAAACTTCTGCAAGGAAATGGAAACCATGAATAAAATGAAAAGACAAAACACCAACCGGGAGAAAATATTTGCAAACCATATATGTGGCAAGGAGTTAATTTCCAAAATATATAAAGTATTCCTACAACTAAACAGAAAATAAAAACCCAAATAACACACCAAAAAATAGGCAGAGGACATGAACTGACATTTTTCCAAAGAAGATGTACAGACGGCCAACAGGCACAGGAAAAGATGTTTGACCTCATTACTCATTAGGAAAATGCAAACCAAAACTATGATGACATATCACCTCATACCCATCAGAATGGCTAATATTAACAAGACAAGAAATAACAAATGTTGGAGAGGATGTGGAAAAAGAGAACCCTCATACTATGCTGATGGGAATGCAAACCAGTGCAGCCACTGTGGAAGACAGTACAGAGATGTATCAAAAATTAGAAATAGAAATACCATATGATGCAGCTATTTGACTTTTCTGTATTTACCCACAGCACATTAAAACACTTATTTGAACATATATATTCACTGTTATGTTCATTGCAGCATTATTAAGACAAGCCAAGACATGCAAACAACCTAAGTGTCCATCAAGGGATGAATGGATAACGAAGATATGGTATATGTGGACAATGGAATACTACTCAGTCATTAAAAAAGACAAAATTGTGCCATTTGTGACAACACGGCTGGACCTTGAAAATATTATGCTAAGCAAAATAACACAGACAAAGACAAATGCCATATGATTTAACTCATATGTGGGAGACAGACAAACAAAAACATCAATAAGGAGAACAGATTGATGGTTACCAGAGGAGAAGTGGGTGGAGGGAGGGTGAAAGGGGTACAGAGGCACATATTTATAGGGCACAATGGAAACTGGACAAAGTTTGGTCCATTTCATCTACTGCCCACCAAACCTCTAGATAAGTGCCTTCAGATTTCCTGCCCATCTGGAAGCTATGGACAAAGGAACAGGGTCACATGATACAAATCATGGAAACTTATGCAGAAGGAGCCAACAAGCCCTTTTGTCAAAGGTACATACAGAGACTTAGGGCTTCCTTTCTATTAGACTTGTAGAGCTGGAACAAGAGAGCCCCAGAGTGCAGGGGGCTTGCCCAAGGTCCCATAGAAAGTCATGGCCTATGTTAGTCTGGGCAGGCTGGGCTGTGACAAACAACCTGAACCTATCAGCAGCTTGAGGCCTAAAAATTAATTTCATGCTCATGCAACATACCCATCCCAGGTCATCACAGTTCCATAGAGATGGGGGCTATTTCAGGCTCTATCCTGACATAGCCAGAAACAGGATAAATGGCATGGCAGACATCTACTGAGCCCTCACTTCATCAGCCAAAGCAAGTGCCATCCAAGTTCAAGATGGCAGAGATGTTCAATGCACCCAAGAATGTGCCCTGAATATTTGTGAATGATAATGCATTTTACCACACTGGGTGGGGCAGCTCTCCCTTTTACAATTAGGCTGCAGGTCAATGAGATGCATTCCAAACTGTGACCCAGCCCAGGGACATGAGCAGACTACTGGGAGCACTCAGGAGCTTAGAGCAGTACATCAGCTGTGCATCAACCGTTCAAAAGTAGTTCAATATTTTAACAATCAACCCAGATACTTGTGCCCACCTAATCGTGTCAATCCAGGATGGAGGCCACAGAGTTTTCAGCTCTCATCTCCCTCCCTCTCATGGCTCCTCATACCAAGGTCATGTGAACAGTGATTTTTCCAATGTTATCACATTGTCTCATAAATTGGCTTAGTTGAGAATATACTCACCAAAGACAGAGAAAAAAGAGATTGTGAGACAGGCAAACTCAGAGACAAAGGGAGACAAAGGAGGGCACTCTACCAACAGGCTGAGAAGAGGTATCACAGAGAGAAACACACACACACACACACACACACACACAATTCTGATGATATTGAGGACAAGAATAGGAGCAGAGGTAGCTCACATGTAAAGCTATAAATGAGTATGCAAATGTCCTGGGAGTGTGGGGGTGGGGCAACCAAGTTCTCTCCTAGGGCTCTACCCAATGACAACCCCCTCTTATGCCTTCAGGTAAATGTCTCTGATGGGGTGAGAACCTGGCTCAGTCAGAGCTCTTCCTCTTCTTGACCTCAATGCTGCAGAACTTCTCCGTGGGCTCTCCCAAGGCCCCAGAAGACATTGACAACACATCAAGGGAGAATGGGTTGGCAAAACTGCCCCCTGTATTCCAGCTGTGCTTCCTGTCCTGCCAGGGAAGGGGAGAAGGGATGCAGATCCCCTCAGAGTCCTCGCATCCAGCCCCCACCTCTGCCTACAGTGACTCTATGGAGGCCTCCTGACACCTCCCTGCTCGCTCTCCCCTGTCAAAAGTGCTTTCTGTAGTCTCTTCTTCATCCAGGCCACTGTAGTCACCATGTATCCCAGATGGCCTGCACTGTTGAAGTCATGAAGATCTCAGGGTTTCAGGGCCACAAAATACTCAATAACTTAGTGTTCCCACTAGCTCTAGCAGAGTTAGGGAGACTGAAGCCAAAAGGAGGGAAAGATTTAGATCCAAGTTTACCCAGGACAGCAGCAACAGGTGTCCCTTGTCCCCATCTACACCTCGCAACCGACTTTCCTTTTCCCTCCGTGAGCAGAAAGTCCAGTTCAGCCCTCAACTTCTGTGCTGTGTGACTCAAAGATATCTCCCTTACCTCTCTGATTTTATCCTCCAAATGCAGTGAGATCAAAATAGTGTTCTACTATTTGTAGGAAAAATGGCTATCTGTGCTGCCTTACTATTACTAATCATTTTTGGAGTTAAAATTCACGCAACATAAAATTAACCATTAACCATTTTACAATGTTCAATTGAATGGCATTTAATACAAGCAGAATGTGCAACCATCTTCTCGTTCTATTCCCAAACCTTTTCCTCACCCCAAAAGGAAACTCTGTACACATTAAGAAGTCACTTCCCATTCTTCCCTCCCTCTAGCTCCTGGAAACCACTATCACACTTCTGTCTCTGTGAACTGACTTGTTCTGGAAGTTTCATATGAATGGACTCATACAGTAAGTGACATGTGTCTGACTTCTTTCATTTATCATAATGTTTTTGAGGTTCATCCACATTGTAGCATGCATCAGCACTTCGTTCCATCTATGGCCAAATAATATTCCATTGTCTTTATTTTTTTTTTATTTTTTTTTTTATTTTTTTTAAAGATTTTATTTTTTCCTTTTTCTCCCCAAAGCCCCCCGGTACATAGTTGTGTATTCTTCGTTGTGGGTTCTTCTAGTTGTGGCATGTGGGACGCTGCCTCAGCGTGGTCCGACGAGCAGTGGCATGTCCGCGCCCAGGATTCGAACCAACGAAACACTGGGCCGCCTGCAGCGGAGCGCGCGAACCCAACCACTCGGCCACGGGGCCAGCCCCTATTCCATTGTCTTTAAATACCACACTTGTTTATTCCTGCATGAGCTGATTGGCATATGGGTTGTTTACACCTTTGTCTATTGTGAGTAGTGCTGCTGTGGACCTTTGTGCACAAGGTGGCCCTACATTTGTTTTACTCTAGACGGGGAAACGGAAGGAAGGTGATCTTTACTCTTTGCCTCTGGGAATGAAGCTCTGGAAGGATGAGGTCAGATCTCCCCCATAAGATGCTGTTCAAGGTGGTTTTGAAGATTAAATGAGACAGTACTGATAAAGTGGCTAGAACAGTCCTTGGCAGCAAGTAAGCATTATTTAAGCAACTGATAAGTAAATAAATCCTCATCTTTGAGTTGAGGCTCAGAAAGGTGACGTCAGTGGCCTGAGGTCATAGCCTGACTCACACCCCAGGCTGAAGACTGCCAAGGCTGAGTTCCTAGATGTGGATGACATTTGCAGATCAGGCAGGAAGATTGAGATGCCACAGTGAGTGTTAGACTTTCCCATCAGTTCTGTGCTTTGCTTGGTCTCATGTCCCATGCTGAGGGGCCCAGTCAATGCATGACTGGAGTGAGGCTATTCCATGGAGAAGAGTTGGGGGATAGCTGGTTTACATATATGGGAGAATGGATATGGGGATGGGGATCATAAACGGGCAAAAATAATCCCCTCCCCTCCCCTGTTCCACTTTTCTCTACCTCAATCCCAGGCAGGAGCAGTGTTGTTTGGGCCTAGTGCTCAGGAGAAGGGAGGCTGGGGGCTGTGGTGAGGTGAGGGGCTTACTGCATTTCAGATTACAGTTCCTTAGACAACCTGAGCTACACCTTCACTACAAGAGGGAAAGGGCAGTGCTTGAGGTCACACAAGAAGATAAAGAATGTTCCTCTTTTCCCTGTTGGGGCCACAAACAGTAGGCTTCAGTCTCAACTGGAGGAGGTGGCCTGAAAGAGAGTTGTGAAATCTACTCTATAACTTCAGGAGGAAAACTGGGCACTGGTTCTTCTGCCAAGGGCTCTGACTGGTGGTTGTGCTGTGTGGAATTGACGTTGTTCAGGGACAGGTGATGGAACAATCAAATGATTCTCCAGTAGGGATGAGATACGTTTGCCGGAAACAGTTTGATAGAGAATCAATGAGTAGGGGGCAGAGCAAAGGGTCCCAGGGGAAAGCCAGGTGGAAACTGTACTGCCTATCACGACCTTGCTTTGGAAGTCGTGCAGTGGCACTTCCACTGCATACTATTGGTCAAACAGTTAAAAATTCCATTCACATTCAAGTGGAGGGGAAAGAGGATGTCTCAGTGTTTGCATGTTAGCATCACATTGAAAGACGAGTGGATTGGACAGCAGATACATACCTATACAGATATATAGGTATACAGTGGAAATCAACAAAAGAAACCTTAACTAAATTGGTGTAGGGAAATCCTGTAGGAGGAGTTCTGAAACCCTATCACGTATCATCCATTACACCAAACAGGAAGAGACATGTAGAGTCTTGCATCTCTGACAGGAAGTGAAGCTACTTTACTACTAAAAGGAGATTTCTCTCCCCACCTAGCAGCAGCCCAGACAATGAGAAACGCTTCAACACAGCCAATGAGAAGCCATTGACACTCTGAACTGCTACTTTCCTCCAATGAACTTTCAGTTTATAGCATCTCATCCCTACTCTCCCTTTTCTTCTACAAAATCCTGCTCGCCTCATTGGTTTTCTGGATTTGCCTATGGTTTGTCATAGTTTCCACAATCTGAAATGCAATTCTTTTGGTTATTCCAAAATAAACTCATTTTGAGATAAAAATAACAGGTGAATTTGCCTTTTATTTGATATCTATGGTGTCCAAAAGGTGGATCCAGAGAGGCAACCTCCTAGAGACAATGACCTCCAGTATGGAGTGAGGTACCCATTTGAAACCACTTGTGCTCACCACTTATGTGTGTTGCCACCTGCTTTTGGTGTGGAGAGTCTCCTCTCAGATACTGAGCTCTGCTCTCCTTGTGTGAGTTCTCAGACTTCATTCAGAATCGGGAGAGGCTTTGTCATCTTGAGGGAGGGACTTGGTCCTCCTGGTTCAAGGATCTGTCTTTGGGTTCAAGGTGTTGTCCTTGGTGACTATTCAGTTGTTTTCCAGAGGTAGCACATTTCCTTTTTGGGCTTGGGCTTGCTGACAATCCAGGAGTTTTCTTTGGTTTTCAGATTACTTTTGGAATCAAGGCTAGAAATCCAGCAACTTTTCTTTTCTTTTTAGATTCTTTTGGCATAGGGCAAAGACTTCAGCAACTTTCTTGCATTTTCAGAGGAAATTTCAGAAATGGGATCCCAGTCATCCAAATGTTCTGAGAGAAACCCTCCTTCAGGGACCCTGGGCAGGTTTATATTTAAGAGGGTTGAGTGCCCTACATGCACGTTTATAAATAATTGATCCAAACACACCAAAAGCAGTCCAGAATTTCAATGGCCATTATGGGCAACTTTGGATCTCTCCACACTAGCTTTTCTTAAAACCAAATTGGAAGACTGCAGCTCTAAAATTAAGCCCAAAAAATGGTATGCTTGTTTTCATTGGTACCTGGAGACTTCTGGATACTCACTTTCAAAGTAAATAATCAATAACCAATCTGTAGGTAAGACAGATATTTAAAGAGCTGATGTAAGGTCTAGTCTGGAAGCACTCTATTCCCCAGGGAAGAAAGAACTCTGGGAAAGTGTGTTTTACAACATGGTTATATACCATTTCAGAACAAAGAACATACAGCAACCATGACAGAAATATTTTTTTTCCCCAAAGTCACAAGGAAATATTTGGCAGAGTTTAGGATATATTCAGCAGGTCAGCTGAATCTTGATGCTCTGGGAAGAAATGTTTGTCTTCAGACAGCTACTGGCATTGGCTTCAGAGAAAGGGAGACACTCATCCCTATCTTTAAATAGTGCATTCCTTGTTTTGGGGAAATGTTCGAAGCAGATGTACAGTGCATGTTTGGTGGGCCATAAGTCAGGGTGCCCTGGGAAACACTAGTTTTAGGTCAAGTCATATTTAAACAAAATGGCTTCCCCATACATCTGAATATGCCCCTGTGTGAGCTACACATGTTCTTATGATGCAGCAAGGCTACTCTTACTGCATGTACCCAGGGAGTCTAGGCTTTCCCCCCATAGCTGGCTGTTTGTAAATTGGGTTTGTGGAGCCCAAGCACAGTTGGATGCAGTCTAATATCACATTCCTGTTGCTGTTTTTCTGTTAAGTGAATAGGCATCCAGTGTGGCTGGTTGCTATGATCATGGGCTTACAATGGCTTTAGGCCTCAGGCCTGCAAGGCTGTTATCAGCTCTCTTAGGATTGGAGCTGAGCAGAACTAGCTCCAGGCACAGGAGAGCCCAATTGTTCCAGGTTTTGGAAGGTGAGGCCAGTCTCCTTTGTGGCTATTTGTGAAGCACAGATTTTCTGCCACTGATAAGCCCCTCCCCTCAAAGGTCCAGTAACACCATCAACACACTCCTGGTCCATGCACACTTCCCAACCCCTGGAGTGTACCTAATCACCCCTCTGCAGTGGCCTGCACACTGTCCACCATTGTCCCCCACACTTTGCCTGCTCCTCATGCAGGCTCTGATCCATAGAGGCAGACACACTCACCTGTCTGCAGAGGATCAAGGCCCCCAGTCTATGAAGGCTGACAAATAGCCTGGGGGGTTGCTATTGGGTTGGGCCAGTCCCTAGGGCAGGCTGCCTGCCCTGGCTCAGCTGAATTAAATCTGTTCTTTAGTGGGCATGGCACACTCCTGGACTAACAGGCCAGGGGAACAACTCCAATGGCATCTGCTAACATCTGTGTCAGGACACCTGCACTAGGTCACAACAATGGCTGTCACCAATGTCTCATTCTCCAGAAAGGTCTCATCCCTCACTGAGATGCACCCAGAGCCTAGTAGGTGAGTCACTTTTCACCAAAGGACAGTGTACCTTTCTTTCTGGTGATTTTAGGTTGTTTTCAGAGATGGGTGAATTTGTGCATGGGCCATTTAAGAGCTGGCTTTATACCAAGTATGACCCATAGCTTTTCTGGCGGTAGTCCCCATTGCAGTTACTAGCCAGAAAATTACTAGTAGATATTATGACACTAATCTCAGTGGCACTGAGCCCAAAGGATGCTTACAGAGGTAACATGCCCCCATTCCTCCAGAAAGGGCTGTGTAAATTACAGTTGCTCCTGCTCAGCTGTGAAGCTCCACAGCTTGCAAAGGTGGCTTTTTTCTCTACAGAAGGAATTTCTGCCTCTCCCACCACAGTCGGGGATGTCCCATGTTGTGAGGGTTCTATTTACCCTGTTTTCAGTGCTCTCTCTGGAGTAATTTTTACAAAAATGGTTGTAACCTGGTTGTGTTCACATAAGGAGGTGAGTTCAGAGTCCGCCCACACTGCCATGTTGATGAGATCTCCTAATGTCCTTCATTTCTAATTTGGGGATCATGGTACCTATCTCATAGGGCTATTACAAGGATATAGAAATAGTAAAAATTAATAGACTTGAATTCTATTCTGTCCCATATTTATGATCCCATAAATATAGTTAGTGCTTTGTGTTTGTTTCTGTGTGTGAATTGTGGGGAGTGTGTGTGTGTGCACGTCTCTTGCACTGCATGTGTTTGTCTCTGAGATGTCTTCTTATCTCAGCCTGAGAGCCATGTACTTCAAGAGTTCTGAAAAATCCCCAGAATGTACATTGTTGTGAATGAGAATGATGCACTTGAGAGGGGAATCTATGGTTTCCATCAGATTCTCAGAGGTGTAAGGACCTGACTGAGGCAGAAGAGGCAGAAATTCCTCCTGGAGAGAAAAAAGACAGCTTCACAAGCCACAGAACTTCGCAGCCAGGTCGCTGCAACCCTAAGGTACACAGCCTTCCCTGGAGGAGTGGGGTACCTGAAACGAGGAGCATTACCACTATAAGCATCCTTCAGACTCAGAAAAAATGAGATGAGTCTCATAATATCTGGCTTTTCTGGCTATTAATTACAAAGGAGAATACACCAAGGAAACCTATCTGATATAAGCAGAAAAAAGTCAGTTCATAAAGAGCCCATGAACAAATTCATCTGTTGGTTTAGTAACCTAAAATCAGCAGAAAGATAGGTGCACAGTCTTTTGGTGAAAAGAGACTCACTTGATAGGCTGTGGGTGCATCACAGTGAGAGATGAGACCTCTCCAGAGACTGAGAAATTGGCGGAAGGTGTCATTGTAACCTACTACAGGTGTGCTAACACAGATGCCGGCAGATGCCATTGGAGTTCTTCCTCTGGCCTGTTAGCCCAGGGGTCTGCCACACCCACTGGTGCATCAATTTAACCCAGCTGAACCAGAGCAGGGACTGGCCCCAATAAACAGAAAGCCCTGAGGCAAATTTTTGACCTGCACAGACTGGGTGCCTGGAACCACTGGAGGCAGGTAAGTGGCTCTGCCTCTGCAGGGAAGGGCATGCATGAGGAGCACTGGCATGGGAGGAGCATTGGGTGGAGTGTGTTGGGGCCTCTGCAGTTGGGCATATGGGTCCTCTCCAGGGGGCTGGGACGTGTGCATGGGCCAGGACCGTGTTGACAGTGTGTGTGGACCTGTGGGCTGTGGGGCTTATCAGCAACAAAAGACTTGTGCTTCACAAACAACAACAGGGCATTTGCCCCACCTTCCAAAGCTCGAAAGAATTGGGTGCTCCTGTGCCTGGGGCCAGCCCCACTCAGCTACAAAGCTGAGAGAGCAGGCAGCAGCCTTGTAGGTGGAGACCCACAGCAACTGTAAGCCCCTGAGGGTAGCAACCAGCCATCCTGGGGGCCTACAAACTTAACAGAAAATGGCAACAGGAAGGTGCTGTTAGAACTTCCAGCCAACTGTGCTGGGGCTCCCCAAACACAACAAAGTGACTGAAGGGTCCATAGCAGCCACACACTGCTGAGAATTACAAACGGCCAGCCAGGGAGACAGCCTAGACTCCTGGGCTACTGCAGCAAGAAGAACCCTGCCACAACAGAAGGACACATGTAGCTCACACATAGGTCACTCCTGGAATATTTGAAACTGGTGACAAGAGGGAAGGACACTACTGGGCCTTAAAAGGCATGCCCTTCATAAGACCACCTCTCTAAGATCAGAGGACGTAGCTTATCCACTTAATACATAGATAGAAGCACAGAGAAAGAGGCAAAATGAGTAGGAAAAGGAATACGTTGAAGCAAGGCAACAGGACAACACCCCAGAAGAGGAACTAAATGAAGCAGAAAAAACAATCTACCTGACAAACAGTTCAAACAAAAAGTCGTAAAGATGCTCACTGATCTTGGGACAAGATTGGATAAACACAATGAGAACATCAACAAAACATTGGGACCTATTTCTAAAACCTGTCAGAAATGGAGAAAACAATACTGGAATTGAAAAATTCACTAGAAGGACTCAATACAGGGTAGGTGGTACAGAAGAACAGATCAGTGAACTGGAGAAAAGACTAGAGGAAATCACCCAAGATGAACAGATGAAAGAAAAAGAATTAAAATAACAAGAACAGTCTAAAGGATCTCTGAGACAACATGAAGCAGATTACATTTGCATTATAGGTGTCCCAGAAGGAAAAAGAGAAAGACAAAGGGACAGAGAATGCATCTGAAAACATAATAGCTGAAAACTTGCCTAACCTAAGGAAAGAAACAGACACCACAGTACAGGAAGTACAGAGATCACCAAACAAGATAAACCCAAAGAGGTCCAAGTCAAGAAACATTGTAATTAAAATGTCTAAAAGAGAGACTCCTAAAACCTACAACAGAAAGGTGGAAAGATACATACAATGGAAAGCCCATAGTTATCAGCTGACTTCCAAGCTGAAACCTTACAGGCTAGAAGGGAGTGGCATGATATATTTAATGTGCAGAAAGGCAAAAACCTACAGCCAAGAATACTGTACCCAGAGACGTTATCACTCAAAAAGGAAGGAGAGATAAAGAGTTTCCCAGACAAGCAAAGGTTGAAGGAGTTTATCACCAAGAAGCCAGTTCCATAAGAAAGGCTAAAGAGACTTATTTCAGTGAATAAGAGAAGACCACAAATAGTAGTAAAAAAAATTATAAAAACACAAGGCAAAAAATTCACTGGGACAGGCAAAAATACAGTAAAGGTAACAGATCAACCACCTATGGAGGTAACATAGAGGTCAAAAGACATAAGCACTAAAATCACCTAATTCAATGATAAGAGGGTAGTGAATAAACACACACAAAACAAGTGGTTAGAGATGATATCAAAAGCATGAAATGTGGGAGGAAGGGGGGTAAAAGAGTAGAATTTTTAGTGAGAGATCAAACAAAAGAGATCATCAACTCAATATAGATTGCTATATGTGTATATTATTATATATGAACCTCATGGTAATCACAAACAAGAAACCTATAATAAATACACAAGTAAGAGAAAGGAAATCAAACATAATAAAAAGAAAGCCATCAAACCACAAGCAAAGAGAGGAAAGGAAGAAGAAAGGAACAGAGAAGAACTATTAAAACACTCAGAATAAAAGTAACAAAATGGCAATACATACATATTTATCAATAGATACTTTAATTGTCAATGGGCTATATTCTCCAATCAAAAGGCATAGAGGGGCCTACTGGATAACAATACAAGACCCATATACATGCTGCATACAAGAGACACACTTCATGCCTAAAGACTCTCGGAAACTGAAAGTGAATGGAAGGAAAAAGATACTCCATGCAAATGGCAAGGAAAAGAAAGCTGGGGCAGCAATAATTTTATCAGAAAAAATAGACTTTAAAATGAAAAATGTAAGAAGAGACAAATGAGGGCACTACATAATGATAAAGGGAAAAATTCAACAAGAGGAAATAACCTTTGTATATATCTATGAAACCAAAAGAGGAGCACCCAAATACATAAAGCAATTACTAACAGACATAAAAGGAGAAATAGACAGTAACATGATAATAGTAGGGAAGTTTAACACTCCACTTACACCAGTGGATAGATCATCCAAACAGAAGGTCAATAAGAAAACATTGGCCTTAAATGACACATTAGACCAGATAGACAGAGGAGATATATACAGAACATTCCATCACAAAGCCACAGAATACACATTCTTTTCAAGTGCACATGGAACATTCTCCAGGACTGGCCACAGATTAGGCCACAAAACTAGTCTCAGAAAATCTAAGAAGACCAAAATAATACCAAACGTCTTTTCTGACCACAATGGTATGAACCTAGAAATCAACTACAGGAAGAAAATCGCAAAAGCCACATATATGTGGAGATTAAACAACATGCTCCTGAACAATGGTTGGGTCAATGAAGAAATCAAAGGAGAAATCAAAAACTACCTGGAGATAAATGAAAATGGAAATACAACAGGGGAAAAGCTATGGCATAAAACAAAAGCAGTTCTAAGAGGGAAGTTTATGTCAATTCAGGCCAACCTAAACAAACAAGAAAAACCCCAAATAAACAATCTATCAGTGCACCAAAAGGAACTGGAAAAAGAACAAACAAAGCCCAAAATCAATAGAAGGAAGGAAATCATAAAAATAAGACCAAAAACAAATGAAATAGAGTCTTAGAAAAAAATCAATGAAACTAAGACCTGTTTCTTTGAAAAGATAAAAAAATTGACAAACCTTTAGCCAGACTCATCAACAAAAAAAGAGAGAAGGATCAAATAAACAAAATCAGAAATGAATGAGGAGAAATTACAATTCACACCTCAGAAATACAAGAGATTATCAGAGAACCCTACTAAAAGTTATATGCCAACAAATTGGAAATCTAGAAAATATGGATGAATTGTTGGAAACAAAAACTTCCGGAATTCAAGCAAGAAGAAATAGAGAATTGGAATAGACCAATCACCAGCAAGGTGATTAAAACATTAATCAAAAACCTCCCAAAAATAAAAGTGCAAGACCTGATGGCTTCCCTGGTGAATTCTAGAAACATTCAAAGAAGACTTAATATGCATCCTTCTCAAACTCTCCAAAAAAACTGAAGAGGAGGGGAACTCCCTAACTCGTTCTATGAAACCAACATTACCCTGATACCAAAAGCAGAGAAGGACATCACAAAAGAAGAAAATTAGAGGCCAATATCACTGATGAACATCCATGAAAAAATCCTCAATAAAAAACCAGCAAATCATATACAATACTACATTACAAAGATCATACACCATGTTCAGGTGGGATTCACTCCAAGGATGACAGGATGGTTCCAAATCCACAAATCAACCAACATGATACACCACCTTAACAAAATGAAGAATAAAAACCACATGATCATCTCAGCAGATGCAGAGAAAGCATTTAACAAGATACAGCATCCATTTGCGAGAAAAACTCTACATAAAATTGGTATAAAAGGAAAGTACCTCAACATAATGAAGGCCATATATGACAAACCCACAGTTAATATCATTCTCGCTGGAGAAAAACTGAAAGCTGTCCCTCTAAGAACAGGAATCAGACAACTTTCACCACTCTTATGTAACATAGTATTGGAAGTCTTGGCCAGAGCAATCAGACAAGAAAAGGAATAAAAGGGATCCATATTGGAAAAGAAGAAGAAAAACTGTCACTGTTTGCAGATGATATGATTTTATATATAGAAAACCCTAAAGAATACACTTAAAAACTTTTAGAAATAATAAATGAATACAGCCACTTGCAGGATACAAAATGAACATATAAAAATTAGTTGCATTTTGACACACTAACAACGAAGTAGCAGAAAAAGATATTAAGAATACAATACTATTTACAATTGAAGAAAAAAATAATAAAACATCTAGGGATAAACTTAACCAAAGATATGAAAGATATGTACAATTAAAACTATAAAATATTGCTGAAAGAAATCGAAGAAGACACAAAGAAATGGAATGATATTCTGTGCTCTTGGATTGGGATAGTTAACATACTTAAAATTCCTTACTTCCCAAAGCAATCGACAGATTCAATGAAATCCCTATCCAAGTTTCAAGAACAATTTTCACAGAAATAGATTGAAGAGTCATAGAATTTGTGTGGAACAACAAAAGATCCAAATGGACAAAGGAATCCTGAGAAAAAACAACAAGGCATGAGGTATCACACTCCCTGATTTCAAAATATATTTCAAAGCTATAGTAACCAAAACAACACAGTAGTGGCACAAAAACAGACACACACATCAATGGAACAGAATCGAGAACCCAAAAGTAAACCTACACATATATGGACACCTCATTTTCGACAAGAGAGCCATGAACACACAATGGCGAAAGGCAAGTCACTTTAACATATGATGTTGGGAAAACTGGACAGCCACATGTAAAAGAATGAAAGTAGACCATTATTTTAGACCACACAGAAAAATTAACTCAAAATGTATTAAAGACACGAATGTAAGACCCAAAACCATTAAAATTCTAGAAGAAAACATAGTACACTCTTTGACATCGGTCTTAGCAGCATATTTTCAAGTACCATGTCTCACTGGGCAAGGGAAACAATAGAAAAAATAAACAAATGGGACTACGTCACACTAAAAAGCTTCTGCACAGCAATGGAAACCATCAACAAGAAGAAAAGACAACCAAATGATAGGGAGAAGATATTTGCAAACCATATATCTGATAAGGGGTTAATATCCAAAATATACAAAGAACTCATATCTCAACAACAAAAAAACAACAATCCAATCAAAAAACTGGCAAAAGACTTGAGCAGACATTTCTGCAAAGAAGATATATAGGTGGCCAACAGGCACATGAAAAGATATTCAACATTGTTAACTATCAGGGAAATGCAAATCAAAACTACAATGAGATATCATCTCATTCCCATCAGAATGGCTATAATTAATAGAATGGCTATAATTAACAAGACTGGAAACAATAATTGTTGGAGAGGATGTAGAGAGAAAGGAACCTTCATACACGCCTCATGGGAATGCAAAGTGCTGCAGCTACTATGGAAAACAGTATGGAGATTCCTCAAAATACTCAGAATAGAACTACCATGTGATCCAGCTACTCCACTGCTGGGTACTTATCCCAAGAACTTGAAAACATGAATACATAAAGGTACATGCACCCTTATGTTCATCGAAGCCTATTCACAATAGCCAAGACTTGGAAGCAACCTAGGTTCCCATCAAGGGATGGGATAAAGAAGGATAAAGAAGATGTGGTATATTTACACAATGGAATACTACTCAGCCATGAGAAATTACTAAATTCAGCCATTTGTGACAACATGGATGGATCTTGACGGCATTATGGTAAGTGAAATAAGTCAGAGGGAGATAGTCAACTACAGTATGATCTCACTCATAAGTAGAAGATAAAAATAATGACAAACAAACACATAGCAACAGAGATTGGATTGGTGGTTTCCAAAGGGGAAGGGGGGAAGGAGGAGGGGGAAAGGGGTGATTAGGAACATGTGTGTGGTGATGGATTGTAATCAGTCTCTGGATGGTGAACATGACGTCATCTACACAAAAAATTGAAATATATAACAATGTACACCTGAAATTTATATAATGTTATAAACGAATATTACTGCAATAAAAAAGGAGAAAAACTACGGTAATTATGTGAGGTAAATTTATGTTAACTAACCTTGTTCTGGTAAACATTTTTCAATATATAAGTGTATCAAATAATCATATTGTATACCTTAATCTTACACAATACTATATGTAAACTATATCCCAATAAAGCTGGGGAAAAAATTTAAAATATGAATACCATATGATCCAGCTATCTCACTGTTGGGTATTGATCCAAAGAACTGGAAAACACAAATGCATCAATTTACATGCAACCCTATGTTCATTGCAGCATTATTCACAATAGCCAAGATGTGGAAACAACTTAAGTGTCCATCAAAAGATGAATGGATAAAGAAGATGTGATATACATATATATACAAAGGAATCCTACATTGCCATTAAAAAAGACAAATTTGTGCCATTTGCAACAACATGGATGGACCTTGAGAGTATTATGCTAAGTGAAATAACACAGACAGAGAAAGAAATACACTGTAAGATTTCAATCACGTGAGAGATTAACAAACAAAGAAGCACATAAATAAGGAGACTAGATTGATGGTTACAAGAGGGGAAGGAGGTGGGGGGAGGACAAAAGGGTCACGGGGCGCATATGTACGGTGAACAATGGAAGCTAGACTTTTGGTGGTGAACAAGATGTAGTCTATAAAGAAGCTGAAATATATAGCAAACACCTGAACTTTACACAATGATATAAACCAATGTGACCTCAGTAAAAAAAAGTTTTAAAAAAGAATCAGATGATCTTTCATTTTTAAAGAAAAAAGCATCTCAGAAGTACCCTGCTGGACCAGAACTTAACACTTTAGTTATATCTCTGAATAGGCTTTCCAGGAGTGGACCCTGGGGAGGCTGAAAAGAAACTGAGGGCAGGGGGGTTAAGCCAGTGTCATTCTGACCAACCCATAGGGTAGTATTTCAATATTTAAACAACACATATATCATACCCAAACACGCTATCTCAATATCAGTAGTGTGTGCATGACTCTCTTTCCCACTCAGCCCCAATCCAGGTCAGCCCTTGCCTTATCCATGCAGAGCAGGAAGAAATCAGTGAAGTCTTTTGGGGCACTGGGGTCCAGCATTCGTGCCTCTCCATGTTCTCTGTGATAAAATCTTTCATTTCTTGAATGTTTCTGTACAAGTGAGTGTGTGTGCCAAGAAAGTGTTTCAAGATGCTGGAGAGAAGTTCAAATACCTACAAGGAAGCAGGGAAGGCCAGAAAACCTGTTCTATTCTCTGAGATTCTGTTGTGGGTATTGATATTGTGCACTGCACAACAGAAAGATCTGAAGGGCACCATTCACCACGAAACTTGGGAAATGCGCCTCCAAGTTGAGCAAACACACACACACGTACACACACACAGTGCATGAAGAGCTGCACACTGCCACAATCATGCTTACATTTGCTGAGATGTATTCTCCCAAATTCCACACTTTTGGGAGGTCTGATTCCTACCCCCAATCTGACTCATCACCTCACCTGAGGATGTAGGGGGTGACACAGAAATCCAACCTCTTGATGTCTGTTTGCTTCCTTGTCCAGGACAGAAAGCATCTGATTTTTCTCAGGGTCCACCTACCCAGATTCCTGGCCACCATGACATATTTGGCCTCACCTGCCTCTAGAAAGAGCTGAAATAGTGAGGATTTCATTCAGTAACTTTAGCAGCCTTTAGAATCTGATGTCCTGGTAATTAAAGTGCTCGCCAATGAAGAAGGAGCAGATGATGTGGGCCACAACGGAGTTAAAGAGGAAGGTGGGATCCAGATAGGCCCATGGGGATGAGAAGTCTGTCACGGGAGTACACGCATTGCCTTTCTTATTGGCTCTGATCTGACTGGTGGTTTCACTGACTGGTTTCTTTCTCTGCCCCTGGCCAGCCTAGCATTCAATGGGTCTCTGCATCTCACTTTTCTTTCTGGGAGTCTCTCCCTCTGTGTCTCTGGTTGCTTTTCTCTGGCTCTGTCTGGGTCTGACTTTCTTGGTGTCCCTGTGTCTCTCTCTGGTCTCATCTCTGACTCTTTCCTGGAGCCTCGGCCCCTTCTCCTTCTCTATCTTTTTATGCCCATCTCTTTGTTCTCCCTCTCCTTGGCCTCACTGACACTCTGTGTCTCCCCTGAAATAATTCTATTTTTACCTTTTCCTTTTTAAATATTTTCTTGCAGTTTCTGCTTCTGGATTGATCTTTGTCAGTGTCCTCAGTTGGTCTCTCTCTTGCTGTCTCTCTGTCTCTGCTCTCTGTTTCTCTGTCTGCTTTCTCTACCTATCAGTCTATCCTTCCCAGACTCCGTCTCCCTGTTGTCCTCATCTTCTCTTTTTATGTCTATCTCCTTCTCCTCTCTCTCGCTCTGAACCTGTCTCCAACTCTTGGTGTCTCTCCATCTGCCATGTTCTCTCATTCCACCTCTCTGTCCCCATCTCACCCATCCCTTGTCTGCCTCTCCACCATTCTGTCCAGCCCAAGGGTTCACCCTGGGATTTCTGCAGCACCTCCATCACAGACTGAGCCTCATCCTTGATTCACTCCTCTATGCTCTGCTTGCTCATCCCAAACTGCTTCTTGGTGGCCAGATGAAGTCACCAAAGGACCTTCCAGGACTTTCCATTAGTAAAGATCACAACTTATTGGTGCAGCATGCAAAGAAGTTTGGGAAGGGGCAAGGGGTGTTCCCTCATTGTCTTCCCAATCCCCACCTCCATCCCCGCTCACAAGTTCCCTAGAAGATCGAGTCAAACATGTGACCTTGGCCAGAAAATGCCTCAGCTTGATCCACCAGGGCCTCCCTCACTGCCTTGTACTCACACAGGATGACCATTGGCCGGGGCCCCAGGTAGATGATGAAGACATCCCTGTATATCTTGAGCAGCTGTGAGGGCAGGTCCAGATCCCACTCTCTCATTCCAGAGAAAGGTCTTAACGCTCACACTTGGATCATACCTTCCAGGGCAGCCCAAAACACTTTGTCTGCAGCCCCATCAGGGAAGAATGGAGATTTGAACTCTGTGGCCTCCTTCAAGCCTCCAACACATTCCCTCACCACAAGCATCCTCTCTTAGATTTTCCAAGAACCTTCCCTGTTTTGGTTTTAAAGAATTACAGAGACTCCCCACATCTGAGGTCTAGTATCTGCGTAATCTGCACAGGGACCTCTCCTCCAAATCCCCACAGGATCACAGCTCTAAATCTCAACTCTATTGGAATTTCTCCCTCCAGTCTACCTTCCCTCCTTTCCTTCTCACAGGAATTCCAGAAGTTTCTCTAGTGGGCATTTTGGGCCAGGTCGTTGCTGGGAGAAGACAATCCCCAAGCTGGCCTGCGAAGTCCCACCCAGAGTTTGACCCCAAACTGCCCTTGCTGCATATAAGCTGTTTCCCATCAAACCACCTGCTGTTCTCTACCCCATTGCCCTCCCCATAGCACCACTTGGAAGGACTTGAGAAAGGCTTTTTAGTCTAGATGCAAAATATTCTTCAGGAAGGGCAGAGGCTACGGTCCAGGAGGGAGGTGACCCTGAGAGGTGGAGTGGCTCCAGAGAAACCTGGGCCAATGAGGACAATGAGGAGAGGATGGCCGGGAGTGCCATGGTCATCTCTGTGCCTGTCTTCCCTCCCGCTGTCTCTCTTAAAAGGCAGGCTACTCTGTTGCTTCTTGTTTGTTTCTGTGGTTGCTGGGGTGAGGGATATGCCATGGATGTACCTTGGCAGATTCTAGATAACATTCCAGAGGCAACAGAAAGTCTAAACGTGGAAGGTGAGGGATACACCAGAAGTTTAGAATCTTGTTTGGGTCCCAAGGCCACCTTCCCATTGTCCCTGCCTGGCCAGAGTGATCTCAGTGGGCAATGCTATTGAATGGAGAGCACCTCCCTCAAGGAAGAGAGTTGGTCCCAGCTGTGGACCTTGTGAGGCTTGGTTTAGGGTGGTGGCTCTGCAAGGGTGTCTCTCAGCCACTTTTGTCAGAAGGCGGCATTGCAGGATGAGGGATTGAGAGTAGCTGGCATTCAGAATTGGGGCACCTTGTGACTACTGGGCACTGGGATATATTCCAGGCATCAGAGGAGAATGAGATATGGAGAAGGAAACATGATAGGGAGGCCTAGTGCCATGTTGGGTGGGTTTGAGGGCGGCCTTATTTAGCCATTTGTTTGTTCATTCATTCATTCCTCAGCAAATATTTTGAACACCTGCCTTGAGCCACACACTGTTCCAGGTGCTGAGAGTACAATGATGAACAAGACGAGTTTGCCTTGATGGAGCTGGCATTGAAGTGAAGGCGAAGATCTCACCTCGGAAAGACCACTAGTGACCTGACAATAAATAGGCCACATGTCAAATGGCAGGGATCACCACCTGACCCAAGATGTCAGGCTTTGGATGTTTATTTGAGTCTCAGGGCACATGGGGGGGAATATGAGGGAATCCGTGTCACCAGTTTAGAATCACACAGCTGAGGGGTGTGGCTGAGGAGGCCCTTTCATAGACGGGAGAAGAGGATGAGGCAGTAAGAATGAGGATGCAGGAAGACGATATGTAGACTACGGTCTACACTATGGACGAACTTCTAGAAGGTCACACTGAGTGAAAGACAGCAGACAGAAGAAGATCGCATGCCGCGTGATTCAGTTCATAAGCAATGTCCAGAACGGGCAAATCCACAGAGACAGAAAACAGACTGGTGTTTGCCAGGGGCTGAAAGGAAGGGGGAAGGGGGAGCAACGGCTAATGGGTACTGGGTTTTTTCCCCGGTGATGAAAATGTTTGTAACTAGATAGTGGTGGTGGATGCACAACATTGTGAATGAACTAAATGCCACTGGATTATACACTGTAAAACGGTTAAATTTATGTTATGTGAATTTCTTCTTAACTTTAAAATATATGCGTGGGGAGAAGGAGTGTGGGGAAGACGTTGAGTTCTAGAGCCAGGAAGACAGAGTGTGAATCATGCTCCTCCACTCGCTAGTCATGTGACCTCGGACAATTGATGTTACTGCCCTGCCTCTGTTTACTTTTCTGTAAAATGAGTGTGGTCATTGTACCCACCACAGCAGTTAACAGGAAAAGGATTCTAGTACGGTCATGTATGCACAGATCCTGGAGGACAAGGAGTTGATAAATCATGGCTGTGGTTGTTCTGAGGAAAGGAGAATTCGCTCAGGGAGAGCTGTGCTCTGGGAGGTGGAACTGCAGGGATGCTGAGCCAGGTTTCCCCTTTTAGCCCCCGTTTCTATGTATACACCACTTCTGGAATTCTATTAACAGAGGAAAGGAAAACACTTCCTTGTGTCTTTAGAAGAGTTGCAGCATTATGGAAGGAGGTGAGGCTGCAGGAAGGACTTTCCCACAGAGGTGACAACCAAAGAGGGGGAAGGATACAGGCTTTCAGTAGGTCTCTCCAAGGGGGGAAGTTGTGGAGAAGGTCAGGGGCCATTCCCTGAAGAGGTGGGGATACTTCACGACCATGGCACCCTTTGACCCCCTTCCCTCAGCCCCCTTGATGGGGAAGAAGCTGATCTGGTAGTTTGGAAGCACTTTGCTTACACCACTCGCCTGGAGTGTGAGATTGATGTCCTCAGGGGCCATGGAGCTGGCCATGGAGAAGTCCTGGGGAGGAGGTCAGCATCATGGCAGAGTGAAATTGCCCAAGATACTCTCCCCTCCAACATCCAAGAAAAAAGAGCCACCATAGTCCAACAGAAGACATCCTGACAACATAGAAACCTTGGAGAGACATGCAGCCACATGACGGAGGGTGGAGAGGCTGGAGCCCCCCCTCAGAGGAGCTGCAACGGGATAAGAAAGAACTTTGCTGTCTCCCCTAAAGACTGCTATCGGGACCCCAGGAGGATCCATAAGGGAAGGAGTGGGCAAGGGGTCGCTCGTTCATGGGATCACCAAAGACTCCCTAGTGCCCTTCCAGCCTAGAGGGAAGGGCTCTAACTGGGTGAAAGCTTTCGCGGGGTTGGGGGTTACCTCATCAAGCCAAGACCCCAGGAGACCAGATAGTGAAAGCTGGTGAAGCTGATGGAGAATTCCCAGAGTGCACGCAGGAGAAACCATCCCACGCCCACCCTCCCGCCCAGCGCCCTGACGCTCTAGGGCCTGGGATCTCGGCTGAAGGTGGAGGGCTCCGAATACACGGCTCCCAACCCCCACCCAGTGGCGATGGGCTGTAACTGCAACTGAATAATATCAAAAGGAGACAGATCTGACCTTCCAAAATCAGACACTACATCAAATCTCCAGACCTGAGAGAAAACAACAAGCACCCAGAACTCAGTCGTGAGGACACAGAAATATGTAAGCTAAATGAGAAGTTCTGGAGGATGGTGGTGAAGAAGAGGGATAATTCAGTGTGAGCAATGCCTCGCCAAGGAAATGCCCTTTCCTGTGGGCACAGAACATCGAAAATGTGGGCTTGGGCAGGATGCACATTCTTTGCCCTGTCACATTCCAAAGCCCAGACACCTGCGACCATTGCAAGAGATTGGTATAATACTGGACTTTAATCCACAATTCAAGGTGGACTTTTATGGGGTTCCCAAGCCCTCTGAATCCAGGCACAAATCTCTGGGTGGATGTGCATTGCACAGTTTTCCAAGAGAGAGTTAGTATCTTCTGTTAGATTTCCAAAGGGTTCAGTGGCCCCACAGAATCTAAGGACCCACTCCTGCTTGGATGTGTGTGTGTGTGTGTGTGTGTGTGTGTTTGCCTCCACATGTAGGTGAGTGCTTATTTCTGACATAACATTTATGTCCTTCATTTCCAATATGGGGATATGGCACCTATCACATATGGCTATTGTGAGGTTAAAGAAAGAGTTTTGTAAAAATTATTAGAATAGAATTCTATTCTGTCCCATATTTAGGGTCCTGTAAATGTATTTAGTTCTGTGTATTTGTTTCTGTGTGTGTTTGGTGGGAAGGGTGTGTGGGATGGGTCTCTTGCACCACATGTGTTTATCTGTCTCAGGACTATCTTTTCATCTCAGCCTGAGAGCCAGCCATTTCAAGAGGTCTGAAAAGTCCCCAGACTGTACATAAAATTGTGAATGAGATTGAGGCTCTTGAGAGGAGAGACAGCGGCTTGTTTCAGATTCTCAGAGATGTAAGGACCTCCTCCCCCAATAGATTATATACACTTGCTTGGAGAGAAATGAGGACAAAAGGAGTCAAATACTCAGACAGACACTGAGAGCCTCCAGCTTTAGCTCCATGGTTCTTCATCTGCAAGCTGACGATCTTGGAAGGTCATGTCAAGGTCAAGTTTACAGGCATTTGCTAGACCTTTCAAGTTGATAAATGCTGCGCCTGTGTGAAGCTATCTGAGGAAGGGTCCACATATCTAGGGCACGTCCAGAAGTCAGGAGACACCAGCTTGGAGATACTTGGGGTGGGGCTCCAGACTCGTTCTTCTCCTATAACTGGTTCGTTGACCCAGCTCTTTCCAGAACAGCCTGATGCCTGTTATCTCCCTCCCATCCTATCCTTCTCATCCCTCAGGCTGTCTGTTTGAACACACCCTCATATTCCTATGGCTAAGACACCTTTTTGGCTTGTCTTTTCTTTATTTCTAAACAATGCAGTGTACCTCAGTCTTTTTCTCTGTCTACACTTCCTGTCAGGCTCCGTTTCTCTGTCTCTCTTCTCTTTGTTTTTCTTTTCTGGATTTCTTCCATCTTATTTACTCCCTCTCTCTGTCTATTTGGATCTGATTCTGTCTACAACTCTCTTTCTCTCTCTTATTTTTCATCTGCTTCTACAGATCCCTTTTCTCTATTTTCCTATTTCATCTTGTCTGCTTATGTCACTCTTCTTTTTTCTCTCTCTCTTTTCTGTTTCTCTTTCTCTTCCTCCCTCTTTCCCTCCTCCTCTATTTCCTCCTCCTCCATCCTTCTTCTCCTTCTTTCTCCCCTCCTCCCTCTATCTTCTCACATTCACTCTGTCTCTTTCCACCACTATCTCCCCTGTCTTTGTCTCCTTCTGTGTCTCTTTTTGTCCCTCTCTGACTTCCACTCACTCTTCACCCGTATCCTCTTCTGTATTCCGCACCACGGGCTGCCTGGGTTCTTCTACTTTCTCAAAGCGCCATGCTGTCTCCACCTCCAGGCTCTGCCATTACTGTTCCCTTTGTGTGAAACACTTGTTCCACTGCTGGTTGACGCTCAACCATGAAGTTGTAGCTTAGAAGCCAGTGCTTCCTCACCAACATACCAAGACTTGTCAGTGCTTTCTATTCTGTGCTTCCAAAGCCCCCTTTAGAGTACTTATCACAATTATGATTAATTATTGTAATAATAACCAACCCCTATGAGCACTTACATTGTGCCAAGCAGTTCTAAGTACATTGCAAGCAATAATTCATTCAATCAGAAATTATTTTGTGACCATGAGATGAATGCTCATTTCCCTTGCTGGAATGTAAATTTCCTGGGGCAGAAAGAGTGTCTCTTTGTGACTTGTCTGATGTATTATCTTCAGCCCCTGATAGAGCATTGGTCTCACAGTAATGCTCAACAGATACTTTTTAGTAAGATGTGGAGATGTTAAAATACTTACCCAGGGTCCAGCTTACCAAGATGTGTCCTTGGCACATGTTCTCATTTCTCAAGCCCCCTCTGTGGTTATAGTGAAGACAGACTGGGTTTGTGCAGGTAAAGCAACTGGCATATACTCACTGCTCAATAAACAAAGATCTCTCCTTGAGTTTTTCTCAAGGACAGGATGGCATCTGCACTCTGCTGTCTTCGAAAGGGAATGTGTCCAGCTTACCTGTGGAGAGGAGGGTAAAAGCTTCATTCTTCTTCAGTGCCCCATTGGCATTCAGAAATTGGTCAGGGTTGAAGGCGTCTCATTTTTCAAAGTAATGTGAGTCATGGAGAGCAGAGTTCAGGCTGGGATATACTTCAGTGCCCTGAGGGAGGGTCACGAGATCAGGGATATTGCCATCCCCTTCCCCATTCCATCCGTAGGGGGGAAAAAAAAACAAGATGGCCCTGGTAATAAAACCAACACGAGGTCAAGTTTGGAGATTAAGGTAAACCAGGATGCCCCCCCGGGAGAAATGTGGGATCTCAGTTGGCCTCATTTTGGGTATGATGTCTCTGGTGACCACATGGGGCACACCAAGGGGGATGAGGTCTGAGAATCTCTGAATATTGTTGATGACTGCGTTATTATGGTATTTTGGCTCAGTCATCAAGTGCTGAAGGGTGATGTGAGCTAATGACCTGATCAATCTACTTGTGGACTCTCTCTGCACAGAGGAGTGAGACTAGTGAAGCTCATTTCAGAGAGGCATTTCAGCAGGGACACTGATCCATGGGCCAATAAGCCAGGAAACACCTCCAGTAAAGGTTAGATTATTGACACCTCTCAAAGCAACCAGCGTGGGGTGGGGGAAGGAGCGAGGAAGCAACAGGAATTCTCACCCATAGAAATCTGACGAATGTTATGGATTTTCTCCCCACATGCACAGGTAAACATAGACACACACATACCCACATGCACCACAATTTTGCATAGAATTTCTGATCCATAACCCTAATGTTTGAACCTATCAAAATTCTACAAGATGAGTAGAAAAATGAATACTTGTGTATCTAAGAAAGACGAGGCACTGTGTTAGGTCTTCGGGAATGTAACAGTGAAATATATCAATACATAAACCCAGGGAAAACTGGATAAATAAATGAATACATTAATCAATCTATCGATCAGTTCATGAATGGAAAGATTGATGACTAGAAGAACATTAGTGAATGTATGTATGTATTTACTTATCAACCAATAGATGAATAAATGAATCATTAACTAACAAATTGTCCATAGATAAATAAGTCACATGAATGGGTGAATGGCCAGATTTAAGGAGGAATAAGTGAATGAATAAATTAGTGAGGGAAGAGTAAATAAAGTAATAAATGGAGGAATGGATTGAATGATGGACAATTAAATCAAGAATGAATAAATGAGGGAATTATTAAGGAGGTAAATGAAGGAATAAATGAATGAAGCATGAATTGAAAGACTGATTGATGGAAGAATCAAGGACTCAGACCTAGCTCACAGAAGGAAAGATGGATGTATGAATGAATGAATGGGCCAATGAAGCAATGACAATTAGTTCATTGAATTAATCACTGTTTCAAAGGATGAACAGATGAATCAATTAATAAGGAATGGAAGTGTATGTTTTTGGGTAAATCATAGGTAAGTTATGAATAAAAGGACAGACAGATGAATGGATGGATGGGTGGATGGATGGATGGATGGATGAGTTGATATTTAATTTTGAGAGAAAACAGTGGGAGAACAGATTGACAGATTTTTCATGCATCCATCCACCAACAGGGCTTGCCTAGTCGTGGGCTCCTTCAAAAGCTGCAGTGCTCCAGGTGTAAGAGGAGAACGCATCATCTCTCATTGATCAAGGACCCATAGCCCCAATTCTGTTGCCTCAAAAAGGGTCAGAAGATCCTCCCTTGATTTGCTGTCCCCAGCCCACCCACCTGTGATGTAGGGGTATTTGAACATGAGCAGAAATCCATGGTGGAGAGTGGTGCTAGTAGTCTCTGTACTAGCGAAGAAGAGTGAGAGCACAGTGATGATGAGGGTCTGCTGGTGGAACTTGCTGCTCCAGCTGGACTTCTTCTCACTGCACACATGTCTCAAGGTGCCCTTCACTGGTTTCTCGGTACCCCTTACCATGTGGTTCATTTTGCTTTTCTCTATCCTCTGCCCGTGCAACCATACATCTCTACTTCTGTCTCTTTCAGTCTCTCTTCACTCTATCTGGCTCTGTTTTAATTTCTTTCTCCATCCGTGTTCTTCTCTCTCTTCATCTTCCAGCCTCTTTCTGCCTCTGTGGGTCTTTTTACCTGTTGCTGTGTTTTTGCCCCTTGTCCTATATCTCCTCTAGCTCTCTCTCTCGTTCTCCTCCCTACTTTCGCCTTCCTTTGATCTCCCCCTTGATTCCCTCTCACTTCTCCCCTCACTTTTCCTAATCTCCCCTCTTCATGCTCTATTTTTCCCTCCCGCTCTTCCCCACTCGCTAAGCTTTTCCCTCCCTTCTTCTCATCCCCATCTTTTCCTCCCTCCCCTTCCTTCCAACTTCCTTCTCCCAAACCCCACTTTGTCCATGAGGAGCAGGTAGGTATCGATGAAGTCCCGGGGTTTGCTGGGGTCCAGCATTTCATGGTGCTCCTCCACACTGCAGCCAATGAAGACTTTGATTTCCATCAGGTTTTGGTGGACTTGCCTGTGAGTACCAAGAAAGTTCTTCAGGAAGACAGAGAAGAGCTGGAACACCTGCAGAGGCAAGAGACAAGGGGCTGTGAGGTCTTCCTGGGGCTGAGGTCACAGGGAGGCTGCCCCTCCTTGTGACCTGACGGGTCCTGATACACTGAGAGGAGATTTCTCTCTCTTTCTGTCTCTGTCTCTCAGTCTCTGTTTCTCTCTGTCTCTGTCTCTGTCTCATTCTCTCTGCATCTCACACTCTGTATCTGAGTCCCTCGCTCACTGATTCTATGTCTCCTTTTATCAGTAATTCTCACATTTTCTCTTTCTGCATCTTCCTCTCTCATCCTCATGTATTTTGGTTGGTCTCTGCCCCACGTCTCCGTCTCTTCTTTCATCTCTATTTGTCCCTGTATGTCTTATATTCTTATAATGTCTCCGGGCTTCTCTTGCCTACCTCAGCAGTTTATCTGTTTTGCTCAAACCTCTCTATGACTCTTTCCACCTTTTGCAGCTCCCTTTCTGTGTCAGGCATTGAAACATGATGTTTACACAAGATGAGCCTACTGACCACTTAGGACTATTTATTTATTTTGGGGCACATTTGTATTGTTTTCTCTGATGATAAATGTAATACTCAAGTTGTTGCAAATAACTGAAAAAAATCAGAAATATATCAATTTAAAATTACCTCTTACTCTCTCCTTCTATAGATAAACAATTCTTCACTTTTTGGTGGATCTCCTTCCAGGCTTTTCTCTCTACATGGTTGTCTATGGCAGGAGAAAATTGAAATTGCCTCTTGGACTTGTCACAGATACTCACCCTGGACCCCATTCTGGAATTGTAATAGTCCCAACTGTGAATCTGACATACACCTGGTGAAGAAAGATAGGCATAATGTTCTGCCATTTAGGGTTTTTTTTTTTTTTTACTGAGTTCATGATCGTTTACATCATTGTAAAATTTCAGTTGTACATTATTATTTGTCCCTCACTATATAAGTGCTCCCCTTCACCCTTTGTGGCCACCCCCCAACCCCCTTCCCCCTAGTAACCACTGAACTGTTCTCTTTGTACACATGTTTGTTTATCTTCCACATTTAAGTGAAATCATATGGTTTTTGTCTTTCTCTGACTGGTTTATTTTGCTTAACATAATACCATCCAGGTCCATCTGTGCTGTTGCAAATGTGACAATTTTGTCTTTTTTTATGGCTGAGTGCTGTTCCATTGTGTATATGTACCCCACCTTCTTTATCAAATCACCAGTCAGTGGGTACTTGGGTTGCTTCCATGTCTTAGCTATTGTGAATAATGCTGCAGTGAACATAGGGATGCATAAGTCACTCTGAATTGTTGCTTTCAAGTTCTTTGGATAAATACCCAGTAGTCGGATAGCTGGGTCATATAGTATTTCTATTCGTAGTTTTTTGAGAAATCTCCATACTGTTTTCCATAGTGGCTGCACCAATTTGCATTCCCACCAGCAGTGTATGAAGGCTCCCTTTTCTCCACAACCTCTCCAATTTTTGTAATTTTTTGTCTTTGTGATTATAGCCATTGTAACAGGTGTGAGGTGACATCCTAGTGTAGTTTTGATTTGCATTTCCCTGATGATTAGCAATGTTGAACATCTTTTCCTGTGCCTATTGGCAATCTGTATATCTGCTTTGGAGAAATATCTGTTCATATCCTCTGCCCATTTTTTTTTAGAGGAAGATTACCCCTGAGCTAACTGCTGCCAATCCTCCTCTTTTCACTGAGGAAGACTGACCCTGAGCTAACATCCATGCCCATCTTCCTCTACTTTATATGTGGGACACCTATCACAGCAGGGCATGCCAAGTGGCGCCATGTCCACACCCGGGGTCTGAATGGGCAAACCCCAGGCCGCCAAAGGAGAACATGAGCACTTGACTCCTGCACCACCGGGCCGGCCACCTCTGCCCATTTTTTGATCAGGTTGTTTGTTTTTTTCTTGTTCCATTGTGTGAATTCTTTATGTATTATGGAAATTAACCCCTTGTCAGATATATGAATGCAAATATTTTCTCCCAGTTGGTGGGTTGTCTTTTTGTTTTGATCCTTGTTTCCTTTGCCTTGCAGAAGCTCTTTAGTCTGATGGAGTCACACTTGTTTATTTTTTCTTTTGTCTCCTTTGTCCGAGAAAACATGGCATTCAAAACTATCCTTTTGAGATCGATGTCAAAGAGTGTACTACCTATATTTTCTTCCAGAAGTTTTATGGCTTCAGGTCTTACTTTCAAGTCTTTGATCCATTTTGAGTTTATTTTTGTGGATGGTGTAAGATAATCATCTACATTCATTCTTCTGCAAGTAGCTGTCCAGTTTTCCCAACCCCATTTATTCAAGAGACTATCTTTACTTCATTGTATGTTCTTAGCACCTTTGTTGAAGATTAGCTGTCTGTAAATGTGTGGTTTTAGTTCTAGCCTTTCAATTCTGTTCCATTGATGTATGTGCCTGGTTTTGTACCAGTGCTATGCTGTTTTGATTATTATAGCTTTGTAGTACCTTTTGAACTCAGGGACTGTGGTGCCTCCAGCTTTGTTCTATTTTTTTTTTTTCCAGGACTTCTTTAGCTATTCATGACCTTTTGTCACTCCATATGAATTTTAGCATTCTTTGTTCTATTTCCATGAAGAATGTCATTGGGGTTCTGATTGGGATTGCATTGAATCCGTAGATTGCTTTGGGTAATATGGACATTTTAACTATGTTTATTCTTCTGATCCATGTGCATGGAATATCTTTCCGTTTCTTTATGTTATCATCGATTTCTTTCAGGAATGTCTTACGGTTTTCATTGTATAGGTCTTTCACCTCCTTGATTAAGTTTATTCCTAGATATTTTATTCTTTTCATTATCATTATAAATTATATTGCATTCTTGTGTTCTCTTTCTGTTAGTTCGTTATTCGAGTATAGCAATGCAAGTGATTTTTGTAAGATGATTTTGTAACCTGCAACTTTACTGTAGTTGTTGATTATTTCTAATAGTTTTCTGCAGGGTCCTTTAGGGTTTTCTATATATAATTCATGTCATCTGCAAACAGCGAGAGTTTCACTTCTTCATTTCCTATTCGGATTCCTTTTATTCTTTTTCCTTGCCTAATTGCTCTCACCAAAGCCTCCAGTACAATGATGAATAAGAGTAGTGAGAGTGGGCACCTTGTCTTGTTCCTATTCTCAGAGGGATGCGGTTCAGTTTTTCCTCATTGAGCATGAAATTGGCTGTGGGTTTGTCATATATGGCCTTTCTTATGTTGAGGCACTTTCCTTCTATCTCCATTTTGTTAAGAGTCTTTCATCACAAATGGATGTTGGATTTTGTCAAATACTTTCTCTGCATCTATTGAGATGATCATGTGGGTTTTATTCCTCATTTTGTTATTTTGATGTATCATATTGATTGATTTGCTGATGTTCAACCATCCCTGTGGCTCTGGTATAAATCCCACTTGATCATGGCGTATGATTCTTTTAACGTATTGCTGTATTCGATTCGCCAATATTTTATTAAACATTTTTCCATCAATGTTCATCAGTGATATTGGCCTGTAATTTTCTTCTTGTGTGATGTCCTTCTCTGCTTGTGGCATCTGGGTAATGTTGGCTTCATAGAATGAGATAGGGAGCTTCCCTCCTCTTCAACTTTTAGGGAGAGTTTGAGAATGATACGTATTAAGTTGTCTTTGAATGTTTGGTAGAATTCACCAAGAAGCCATGTGGTCCTGGACTTTTATGTGTTTGGAGGTTTCTGATTACTCTTTTCATCTCCTTACTTGTCATTAGTCTATTCAAATTCTGTATTTTTTCTTGATGCAGTTTGGGAAGGTTGTATGATTTTAAGAATTTATCCATTTTTTCTAGATTGGCATATACCTTTTGGTAGTATTCTCTTATAATCTTTAGTATTTCTGAGATGTCCATTGTAATTTCTCCTCTTTCATTTCTGATTTTACTTAAGCCTTCTCTCTTTTTTCTTGGTGAGTCTAGCTAAAGGTTTGTTAATTTTGTTTATCTTTCCAAAGAACCAAATCTTAGTTTCATTGATTTTTTTCTTGTATTTTAGTCTCTATTTCATTTATTTCTGCTTTGATTTTTATTTTTCTTTCCTTCTATTTATTTTGGTGTTTCTTTGTTCTTCTTTTTCCAATTCCTTTAGGTATACATTTAGACTGTTTATTTGGGATTTTTCTTCTTTGTTGGGGCATTCCTGAATTGGTATACACGTCCCTCTTAGAACTGCTTTTGCTGTATCCCATAGATTTTGGCATGTCATATTTTCATTTTCATTTGTCTCCAGGTAATTTTTTTATTTCTGCTTCGACTTCTTCATTGATCCAATCATTGTTCAGTGGCAGTTTGTTTAGTCTCCACATATTTTTGGTTTTTATGATTTTCTTCCTGTAGTTGATTTCTAGTTTCCTACCTTTGTGTTCAGAAAAGATGCTTTGTATTATTTCAATCTTCTTCAATGTATTGAGACTTGTTTTTTGGCCTAATATGTGACCAATCTTGGAGAATATTCCCTGCTCATTTGAAAAGAATGTGTATTCTGTGGTTTTGTGATGGAATGTTCTGTATATATCTACTATGTCCATCTGGTCTAATGTATCATTTAAGGCCAATGTTTCCTTATTGATCTTCTGTTTGGATGATCTATCCATTGGTGTAAGTGGAGTGTTAAAGTCCTCTACTATTGTCGTCTTACTGTTTATTTCTCGCTTTGTATCTGTCAATAATTGCTTGATACATTTAGGTGCTCCTCTGTTGGGTGCATAGATATTTACAAGTGTTATATCCTCTTGATGAATTGTTCCCTTTATCATTATGTAGTGCCCTTCTTTGTCTCTTCTTACAATTTATGTTTTAAAGTCTTTGTCCAATATAAGTGTTGCTGCTCCAGCTTTCTTTTCTCTGCCATTTGTATAGAGTATCTTTTTCCAACCCTTCACTTTCAGTTTCTGAGTGTCTTTAGGCCTGAAGTGTGTCTCTTGTATGCAGCGTATATATGGGTCTTGTCTTTTTATGCAATTGGCCAACCTATGCCTTTTGGTTGGAGCATTTAGTCCATTGACATTTAAAGTAGCTATTGATAAATATGTACTCATTGGCATAATTGCTACTTTTTCTTGGTGTTTAGTAGTTCTTCTCTGTTCCTTTCTTCTTCTCTTTCTTCCCTTGTGGTTTGATGGTTTTCTTTAGCATTACTTTTTGGGTTCTTTCTCTTATTACTTGTGTATGTATTATACATTTCTTGTTTGTGCTTACCATGAGGTTCATATATAATAATCTATGGTATATAGCTGGTTTTAGTGTCATATCTAACCTATCATTTTGTGTGTGTGTATCCATTACCCTCTTATTGAAACATGTAAGTTTACTACTTATGTCTTTTGACCTCCATATTGTCTTCATAGGTGGTTGGTCTGCTACCTTTACTGTACTTGTGCCTTTACCAGTGATTTTATTGCCTTTTTGATAATTTTTTCTCTTTCCCACTTAAAAAAGACCCTTTAGCAATTCTCATAATACTGGTTTCTTGGTGATAGACTCCTTTAATTGTTGCTTCTCTGGGCAACTTTTTATTTCTCCTTCCATTCTGAATGATAACCTTGCTGGGTAGAGTATTCTTGGCTGTAGATTTTTTCCTTTCAGCACTTTAAGTATATTGTACCACTCCCTTCTAGCCTGTAAGGTTTTAGCTGAGAAGTCAGCAGATAGCCTTATGGGGTTTCCTTTGTATGTAACTTGTCTTTCTCTTGCAGCTTTTTTTTTTTTTTTAAAGATTTTATTTTTTCCATTTTCTCCCCAAAGCCCCCCGGTACATAGTTGTGTATTCTTCGTTGTGGGTTCTTCTAGTTGTGGCATGTGGGACGCCACCTCAGCGTGATCTGATGAGCAGTGCCGTGTCCACACCCAGGATTCGAACTAACGAAACACTGGGCCGCCTGCAGCGGAGCGCGCAAACTTAACCACTCGGCCACAGGGCCAGCCCCTTGCAGCTTTTAGTAGTCTCTTTTTATCATTAATTTGGGACATTTTAATTATAATGTGTCTTGATGTGGTCCTCTTTGGGTTTATCTTGTTTGGTGCTCTATGTGCTTCCTATATTTGGATATCTGTTTCCTTCTTTAGGTTAGGAAAGTTTTCAGCTATTATTTCTTCAAATAGATTTTCTGCCCCTTTGTCATTCTCTTCTCCTTCTGGGACACCTATAAAACAAATGTTGGTGTGCTTGATTTTGTCCCAGATTTCCCTTAGACTGTTCTCATTCTTTTTTTTTCTTTATACTAAATTAAAACTTTATTGAATGAAGAACACTCTCCAGAACACATGGTCTGATGGACTAGGTCTACATTACATGCAATGAAGCTGAACACGACAGTAGTTTAACATAGAATGTCAAACAAATTAGTATTTCTCATTGTACAAAACCGTTTATGTAGCTGACATGCAAAAAGAAAACTACGATATTCTGCATTTTCACTGATGAGCTGTGATGAGTTTTTAAAAGGCATTTGAAGAACTGGTAGATTTTTTTAGAATATATTTCAAATAAATTAGTTACATGTGTGTACTACTGAAACCTCTTTCAATCTTTCTTGCATTCCAAATAAAATCTTAGTGCAAACATCAACATTGCTGGTCACTCCAAAAGACTGTTAAACTCATAATAGAATACAAGTTCTGAATTAACGTATATTAAGTAGGACAGAACCAAGAATACCAGTTACTGCAAAATTCATTTAGGCACACTTAATAGTCCACTCTAAGCATTTCTTCTAAGTCTCTCACATTAATTACTAAAGCCTGTTTACAGTACTAAAATTCTATTATTCAAGCATCAATGATTACATTTCTGAAAAAGAAAATCATTCATTTCAGCAATAGCATTACTGCTATAATATAAAAAAGAGAAAAAAGGAAACAAAAAAAAGAATCATAATTAACAAAACCAGTATCCATAATAGGATACATGCAGAAAAACATTTTAGGGGAAAAAAAGTGTGCCTTACTTGCACAGCAGGAATTATATAATGTAAACACCATATTGGCCCACACCACAAAATCCATGAGGAAGGTTCAAATCTGAACACCATGTGTGCATTATTTTCAAATCTGTGTGAGTTTATACTGCATCTGCTTGTACCAACATATGACAAATAAAACACACTCTTCCACACACACATGCAAGTGATTGTTAAATATTGAGCATGGCTTGCTTCCCTGACTCTAACTCAAAAAATGTTAAGTGGCATCCAATTGTTTCAAAAATGTTGACAGAAACCATTAAATGAATGTGAGTAGCAGTTGAGGAATGATGAAAAAGTGATGGTAATAATAGGATGCAAGTGGATGTAAAAAAAGAATGTACATGTCATTGCCAGATTCGCAAATACAAGGAAAGTCTTTTTCTGTGGGCCTTGTCTGAACTTTTAAACTGATACCGAGAATAAAAAGTATAGTAGCACAAGTCTATTGACACCTGGAGGCTCAGGCCTAGAAAGCATACCTTCAAAGTGCAAATTTTAACAATGGAATGTTTTAACAGGGACATAAAGACAATCCTCGGTCCTCTTTTAAAACAAAATAACAAAGTTTCTCTTTCTTGACCAATCTCGAAATACACCTTTTGTATATTAAGCTAAAAAAATTTGCATTTCCTCTTCCCATAGAGAATCATGGAGAGAGAACACTCTGGAAGGATATCCACCAAAGAGGTAACAGTGGTTATCTATAGACGGAGCTACTAAGAAGGAATTTTATTTCGATAAGATTCTGCATTTTTGGAAATTATTTGCAGCAAGTTAGCTATTACACTTATCGTGAGGAAAACAATACCAATATGCTTCACAGTAAATAAATACTCTGAAGTCATCAGACTCTTCCTGCGTAAACATCATGTTATCAATACTTGACACAGCAAGAGAGATGCAAGTGGTGAGGTGGAAGAGTCATAAAAAGGTTTGAGTAGAACAGATATATGGGCTGAGGTAGGCAAGCGAAGCCCAGAGAGATGATAAGAAGGCAAGACATACAGAGATAAGGAGAGATGGAATGGAAATGGAGAGGTGGGGCAGAGACCAAGAGAAAGACATCAGATTGAGAGAGGATGATGCAGAAAGAAAAAATGTGAGAATAACAGATCAAAGGAGACATGGAAGCAGTGAGCAAGGGACTCAGGTACAGAGAGAGAGACACACACACACACACGCACACACACAGAGATAAGAGACATAAAGACAGAAACAGAGACAGAGACTCTCCCTTGGCAGTATCGTGGCATAGAAGGGCTGCCCCCCTGTGTGACCCAGCCCCAGGAGGACCTCATAACCCCTTCTCTCCTGCCTCTGCAGGTGTTCGAGCTTTTCTCTGACATGCTGAAGCACTGTCCTGGCACACAAAGGTAGGTCCACAAAAACCTGATGAAAATCAAAGCCTTCACTGTCCACATTGCGGAGGAGCACTGTGAAATGTTGGACCCCAGCAACCCCTGGGACTTCATTGATACCTACCTGCTCCACATGGACAGTGGGGTTTGGGAGAGGGAAGTTGGAGGGTATGGGAGGAATGAAAACACTGGGAGTGAGAAGAAGGGAGGGGAAAGGGTTAGAGAGTGAGGAAGAGGGGGAGGGCAGAACAGAGGATGAGGAGAGGAGATAAGAAAAGGACGGGAGATACTGGAGGGAACAGAGTGGGGAGATGAAAGGAAGAAGTAAGTATGGAAGAGAGGGAGAGAGAGATACAGGAAATACAGGAGAAGGGGCAAAAATACAGCAACAGGTGAAAAGACACACAGAGGCAGAAAGAGACTTGGAGAGGAAAAGAGACAAACACACCAAAGACCTGTTGAGAAAGATTGAAACACAGTCAGACAGAGTGAAGAGAGACAGAGACAGATCGAAATAGAGATATGTGGTTGTGCATGCAGAAGAGAGAGAAAAGTAAAATGAGCCAGTGGTTGGAGAGACCCAGAAACAGGTGGAGGGCATCCCAAAAGACATCTGGCCAGCGACACTCCAACCTGCCCTGACATTAGGCCTACTTCTCTGGACCCAGGAGAAGTCCGACCTGAACAGCGAGTTGCACCAGCAGAACCTCATCATCACTGTGCTCTCAGTCTACTTCACTGACACTGAGATCACCAGCATCACTCTGCACTATGGATTCCTGCTCATGCTCAAATACACTCACATCAAAAGTGGGTACACAGGAGACAGCCAATCGACGGGGGTCCTCTGACCCCTTTTAGTGCAGCAGAAGTGGGGCTAGAGTTCCTTAATCCATGAGAGAGGGTGCATTCCTCTCTTATACCTGGATCACTGCAGCTTTTGAAGGAGCCTCCAACTAGGCCAGCCCTGTTGGTGGATGGATGGATGAAGAATCTGTCAATCTGTTCTCCTACTGTTTTCTAAATGACTTACAGACTAACGCCTCCATCCATCCATCCATCCATTCTTCTGTCTGTCCTTTTATTCATTAATTAACCTATATCCTCAAATTCTTTTGTCATTTATTTATCCAAAAACATACACTTATGTTCATTATTTGGATTAATTGATTTATCTGTTAATCCTTTGAAACAGTGATTGATTGAGTGAAATATTTGTCATTGATTCATTGGCCCATTCACTCATTCATGTATCCATTTGTGCTTATGAGCTAGGTTTCATTCCTTAGTTCTTCCATCAGTCAGTCTTTCAATTCATCCTTCATCCATATTTTCCATCATTTATCCATTTAATTCATTTGCTCATCCTTGATTTATCCATTGATCATTCAATCCATCCATACAATTATTTCTTTATTTACTCATTCCTTCACTACATTATTCAGTCAGTCATTCTTCCCTAAATCTGGCCATTCATCCATTCATGTGGTTTGTTGGTCTAAGGACTATTTATTACTTAATGATTCATTAATTCATCTATTCATTTATAAGTAAATGCATACATACATTCACTAATGTTCTTCTATTCATCAATCTTTCCATTCATGAATTGATCCATTGGTGAATTGATTGATTGCTGTGTTCATTTATTAATCTAGTTGGTCTTGGGTTAATCTAGTTGTCTATTTCACTGTTATATTCCTGAGGACCTCATACAGTGCCTCATCTGTCTTACATACACAATAAATAGCAGTTCACCTTTTTACTCATCTTGGCGAATTTTGAAAGGGTCATAGCCTAGAGTTATGAATCTGAATTTCTATGGAAAAATGTGGCACATGTGGGTATGTGTGTGTCTGTTTACCTGTGCACGGGGATGCAGCATACATAACATTCATTAGATTCAATGGATGAGAATTCTTGTTTCTTCCTCCCACCCCGCTGACAGACAAAGCTGGTTGCTTTGAGGGTTATCAATAATCTAACACTTTGCTGTAGATATTTCCTGGCTCATTGGCCCATAGAACAGTGTCCCTGCTGAACGCCTGTTTAAAATGAGGTCAACTGGTCCCACTCGTCTGTGCAGAGAGAATCCACAAAGAAATTGATCAGGAGATTGGCTCACATGACCCTGCAGCCTTCAAGGACCAATCCAAAATACCACACACTGAAACAATCATTCATGAGATTCAGAGATTCTCGAAACTTATCCCCATTGGCGTGCCCCACGTGGTCACCAAAGACACTCAATTCTGAGCATACATCACCCTCAAGGTGAGGCCAGCTGGGTTCCCACATCTGTCCTAGGTTGGCATCCTGGGTTCTCTTAATCACCAAGCTTGACCTCTTGTTGGTTTTATCACTAGAGCCCTCTTGTTCCATTTTTTTCTGGGGTGGAATGGGGAAGGGAATAGCAATATCTTTTGATCTGGTGACCTTCCCTCATGGCACAGAAGAATAGCCCATCCTGAGCTTTGCTCTCCATGACCCACGTTACTTTGAAAAACCAGACGCCTTCAACCTTGACCACTTTCTGGATGCCAAAGGATCACTGAAGAAGAATGAAACTTTTACCCCCTTCTCCACAGACAAGCTGGAACCACACTGCCTTTCCCAGACACCAGAGTGCAGGTGCCATCCCATCCTTGAGGCAATCAACGAGAGGTGTTTATTTATTCAGCAGTGAGCATATGACACTTGCTTTACCTGTGTTAACCCACTACAATCCTAGAGGGGGTTTGAGAAGTGAGATCACCTCCCAGACACATGTTGATAAGTTGGATCCTGGGCAAGTGTTTTCACATCTCCACATGTAAGTATAAAATATCTGTTCAGCATTACTCTCAGCCCAGTGCTCTATTGGAGTCCAAAGATAATACACAGGACAAGCAACATAAAGACACAGTTCCCGTCCCAGGAAATTTATGTTCCAGCAGGGGAGATGGACATTCACTGTGTGGTCACAAAATAGTGTCTAATTGAATGAATTAATGCTTGCAATGTGCTTAGAACTGGGTGGCACAAATTAAGTGCTTATGGGGCAATTATTACTATTATAATTAATCATACTTGTGATAGGTGTTCCTAAGGGGACTTTTGGAGCACAAAATAAGAATTACTGACTACTCTTGGTAGGTTGGTGAGGAAAAGCTTACCTGAAGCCCTGGCTTCTAAGCAAAGACCTCATGGGTGATCATCAGTCAGCCACTGGAGAGTGTTCCAGACAGAGGCAGCAGCAAGGGCAAAACCTGAAGGCGGAGGCAGTGTGGAGCATTTGAAAAACTACAGATCAGTGAGCCTTCTTGAGGATTACAGGTGAGGATAAGGGTGAGGACCTCACCTGGAGGGCCTTGAAAGTTGGGTGGCATTTGGATTTCTCCTGCTGGCACTGGGGAACCAGAGAGGCTCGTGACATGCTCTGACATGTCTCTGTTTCCATTTTCCGAACTTAGGCCCCATCTAGAGAAAACCTCTAGCCCCAGGTTCCTTACCATTCAGTAGAAAGGAAGACCCAAGATCAAGTCCCTGTCTTGAGTTGTATCAATCACTTCAGCGACCCAGGACTTTGGTTCTGCACAGTGCAATGGCCTCCTCCCTCATTTCATCTTAAGTGAGAGTTGACGGCCATGTGGTTGGGGGGGTGGGTCAATTCCTCCATTCAATAATCCTGTCCTATGTTTAGAGAGAAGCAGAGAGACAGAGAAATAAGGACAGAGAGAGACAGAGAATAGAGGGAATGAGAAAGAGAGAGAGGAACAAAGAGAGACACAGAGGGAGAAAGATACAGGGGAGGTATTGCTGGAAAGGGACAGAGAGTGAATGTGAGATGAGACAGGGAGGAGGGGAGAGAGAGAGAGAAGGAGAAGAAGGAAGAAGGAGGGGATAGAGAAGGAAGGAGGGAAGGGGAGAGGAAAAGGGAGAGACACAGATAAGAGAGAGGAAACAAAGAGAGTCACATAAGCAGAGAAGAAGAAATAGTACAAGAGAGAAAAGAGATCTTTAGACGGTGATGAAAAATGAGAGCGAGAGAGAAGCAGAGCCAAACAGAGACATGGAGGAAAGTAAGAAGGGAGAATGCAGGAAAAAAGGAGACAAAGAGGAGAGAGACAGACAAACAGTGACTGACAGGAGGTATAGACAAACAAAAAGACTGAGGCTGGCTGCCATGGCCAGAAAGACAACCTGAGCCAAAAAGGTGTGAGAGACAAAGGGATACCAAAGCACATCCAAAGGACAGTCACAGGGATGAGGAGGATGGGGTGGGAGGGAGATAACACGTGTCAGGTTGTTCTGGAAAGAGCTGAGTTGCAGAACCAGTTAGAGGAGAAGGACCAGTCCGGAGTTCTGCCCAGAGTACCTCGAGGCACATGTCTCCTGACTTCTGGATGTGCCAGGAAGATGTGGACCCTTGCCCAGATAGCTTAACACAGGCACGATGTCTATCAACTTGAAAGGTCTAGCAAATTCCCAGAAACTCATCCTTGACCTACCCTTCCAAGGTTGTCAGTTTGCGGATGAAGAATCGTGGAGGTAAAGGAGGAGGCTCTCAGTGTCTCTGCCTAAGTTTTGGGCTCCCTTTGTCCTCATTTCTCTCCAAGCTGGTTATTTATAATCTATTGGGAGGGGGTATCTCTACACCTCTGAGAACGTGATGGAAGCCATAGACTCCTAACTCAAGTGCCTCAGTCTCATTTACAACTTAATGTACAATTCAGAGATTTTTCAGAACTCTTGAAGTACATGGCTCTCAGTCTGAGACAAGAAGAAATCTCAGAGATAGACAAACATACGCAGCACCAGAGACACACCCTACAGAAACTCTCCACCTCACACACCCAGAAACAAACACAAAGCACTAACTACATTTATAGGATTCTAAATATGGGCCAGGATAGAATTCTATTTTAAGAAATTTTAAAAATATTAACTTGTTTAACCTCACAATAGCCCAACGAGATAGGTACCATTCTCCCCATATTAGACAAGAAGGACATTAGAAATGTTATGTAACAAATATGCACACACCTACATGTGGAGCAGACACAAACACACACACACACACATCTGACCAGAAGTGAGTCTTTAGATCCTGTGGGGAAACCAAACCCTTTGGAAATCTAATAGAAACTGCAAACGCTGTCAAGGAAAATTGTGCAAGGCACACTCACCCTAAAATTTGCCTCTTGGTCATCAGGGTTTGAGAACCCCCTAAAACTCCACTCTGAATTGCAGATTAAAGGTCAATGCCATGCAAATCTGTTGCAATGGACACAGATGTCTGGACTTTGGAATGTGACAGGTCAAAGAATGTGCACCTGCCCCATGCCCTCATTGGTGATCCTCTGTGCCCACAGGCAAGTGCATTTGTCTTGGTGAAGGCATTGCTCACACTGAATTATTCCTATTCTTCACCGCCATCCTCCAGAACTTCTCCCTGGCCAGCACCATGGCCCCTGAGGACATCAACTGCACTCCACGGGGCAGTCGTGTGGGCAAACTACTCCCAATGTACCAGACCAGCTTCCTGCCCCACCAAGGGGGCTGAGGGAAGGGGGTCAAAGGATGCCATGGTCATGAAGTATCCCCACCTCTGCAAAGAATGGCCCCTGACTCTCTCCATGTCTTCCCACCTCTGAGAGACCTACTGCAAGCCTGTATCCTTCCCCCTCCTTTGTTGCCACCTCTGTGGGAAAGTCCTTCCTGCAGTCTCACCTTCCATAATGCTGCAGCTCTTCTAAAGCCTCAAGTAGGTTTTGCCTTTCCTCTGTTAATAGAATTCCAGAAGTGATGTATATATAGAACTGGGGGCTAAAACAGGAAATTTGGCTCAGGATCCCTGCAGTTCCACCTCCCAGGCCACAGCTGACCCTGAGTGACTTCTCCCTTCCTCAGAACAACCACACCCTCCACTTGTCAACCCCTTGTGCTCCACAATCTGGGCATACATGACTGTGTTTGAATCCTCTTCCTCTTAGCCCCTGTGGTGGGTACAATGATCATGCCCACTTTACAGATGAGTAAAAAGAGACCAGGTAGTGACATCAGTTGCCCGAGGTCACATGGCTAGTGAGTGGAGGAGCATGATTCACACTCTGTCTACGTGGCTCTAGAATTCAAACTCTTCAACATAGCTCTTTCTCCCTCCACATATATTTTTAAATTAGTGAAGTGAATTAACATAACATAAAATTAACAATTTTAAAGTTTGCAATTCAATGGGAGTTGATTCATTCAGGATGTTGTGCATCCACCACCACTATCTACTTCCAAATATTTTCATCGCCCCAGGAGAAAACCCCACACCCATCAGCAGTCGCTCCTCATTTTCCCCTTCCTCTCGGCCTCTGGAAAACACATCTGCTTTCTATCTCTGTGGATTTGCCTATTCTGGAAATTTCCTATGAATGGAGTCACACAGTGTGTGATCTTTTGTGTCTGGCCACCTTCACTCAGCCTGACATTTTCTAGGTTCATCTGCATTGTTGATGATAGTTGTAGACCATTGTTGTTGTCCCACATCCTCATTCTTACTGGCTTTCCCCTTCTTCCTTCTATGAAAGGGCCTCCTCAGCCCGTGGCCCCTGAGCTGTGTGACTCTAAACTGGTGATGTAGATTCCCTCATATTCCCCTTCAAGTCCCCTGAGACTCAAATAAACATCCTAACCCTGACCTCTTGAGTCAGGTGGTGATTCAGGCCATTTTACATGTGACTCATTTATTGTCAGGTTACTAGAGATCTTTCCAGAAGAAGAGACCTAATCCTTCAACTCAATGCCAGGTCCATGAAGGCAAACTCATTGTGTTGTTCATTGCTGTACTCTCAGCACCTAGACAGTGTGTGACATATGACAGGTATTCAAAAATATTTGCTGAGGAATGAATGAATGAATGAATAAATGAGCAGCTAAATCAGGTAAACCTCCAACTCACCCAACATGACTCTAGGCCTCCCTATCAGGCCATGTTTCCTTCTCCCTATCTCACTCTCCTATGATGCCCAGAATAAATCCTTGTCCCCAAAGGACACAAGGTGCCCCAATTCTGAATGCCAGCTACTGTCGATCACTCATGTTGCAATGCCCCCCACCCTTTGACAAAACCAGCTGAGAGCCACCCTTGCAGTGCAACTAGCCTAAACCCAGCCTCACAAGTTCCACAGTTGACAACTCCACCCTTCCTTGAGAGAGGTGCTCTCCATTCAGTGGCATTGCCCACGGAGATAACTCTGGCCAGCCAGGGACAATGGGAAGGAGGCCTTGGGATGCAATGAAGATGCTAAACTCCTGGTCTGTGTGGCACCTCCCACATTTAGGCTTCTTGTTTCCTCTGGAGAGTTACCTGGAATCTGCCAAGGTACATTCCTGGCATACCTTGTCCCAGCAATCACAGAAATAAGACAACAAACAAGAGAGCAGCCTGCTTTTTAAGAGAGGTAGTAGGAGGAAAGACAGGCACAGAGACAACCATGGCGCTGATGGCCATCCTGCTCCTCATCATCCTCATTGGCCTCTTGCTACTCTGGAGCCAGCCCACTTCCCGGGGTCGCCTCCCTCCTGGACCTTGGCCTCTGCCCTTCCTGGGAAACATTTTGCATCTGGACCACAAGGACTTTCTCAAGTCCTTCCAGGCGGTGAGATGGGGAGGGCAAAGGGGTGGAGAGCAGGAGGGAGTTGGACAGGAAACAGCTCACAAGCAGAAAAGCATGTTGGGGTAAAACTCTGGGTGGGACTTGGCCGCCCAGCTTGGGGATTGTATTCATCCAGCTGCGACCTGGCCCGACTTACCCACTGGAGAAGCTTCTGGAATTCCTGTGGGAAAGAATGGAGGAAAGGCAGACTGGAGGGAGAAATTCTGATAGACTTGACACTTAGAGCTGTGGTCCTGTGGCAATTGGGAAGAAGAAGTACTATAACTCAGGTGAGGGGAGTCTCTGCAATTCTTAAAATCCAAAGCTGCGAGGGTTCTTGGAAAAGCCGAAAGAGAAGGATACTTGGGGTGAGGGAATGTGTGGGAGACGTGAAGGAGGCCACAGAGTTCAAGTCTCCATTCTTCCCTGATGGAGCTGCAGCCAGTGGGATTTAGGCTACCCTGGAAGGTGTGATCCAGGTGGGAGCGTTAAGACCTTTCTCTTGAGTTAGAGAGTGAGATCAGGACCTGCCCCCACAGCTGCGAGAGAAATACGGGGATGTCTTCACGATCTACCTGGGGACCCAGCCAGCCGTCATCCTGTGTGGGTACGAGGCAGTGAGAGAGGCCCTGGTGGATCAGGCTGAGGCTTTTTCTGGCCGAGGTCACGTTGCCATCCTCGACCCCATCTTGCAGGGAACTGGTGAGTCGGGATGGAGGTGGGGATTGGAGAGAGGCTGAGAGAACACCCCACGCCTCCTCCCAACCTTCCTTACATACTGCACCAATCAGGTGTTGCCTTTGCCAATGGAAAGTCTTGGAAGACCCTTCGACGATTCTCTGTGGCCACCATGAAGAACTTTGGCATGGGGAAACGGAGCATGGAGGAACGAATCAAGGAGGAGGCTCAGTGTCTGGTGGAGGAGCTGCGGAAATCCCAAGGTGAGCCCAGGATGGGGTAGAAAGACAGAGGGGCAGGCAGAGTGTGAGCGAGATGGGGACAGAGATGAGGACAGAGAGAACATGACTGATGGAGAGAGAGCCAGGACACAGACAGGTAGATTCAGACACAGGTTCAGAGAAAGACAGAGAGACAGAAAGAGTCTAAGAGGATAAGGATGACAGAGAGAGACAGAGACTGGGAAGAAGAGAGGGAAAGGCAGAGAAAGCAGACAGAGAAACAGAGAAAAGAGATAGAGAGACAGAAAGGCAGAGGCAAACTGAAGACACTGACAAAGATTGATCCAGAAGCAGAAACTGCAAGGAAAAGACTTAAAAATATAAAAATAGAAATAGATTAGGGGAGACATGGAGGGTCATTGAGGCAGGGAGGCAGGGAGCACGAAGAGATGGGGCATGAAAAGAGCAAGTACAGAGAAGCAGCTGAGCCTCCAAGAAAGAGTCAGAGACAAGACCAGAGAAAGACACAGGAAGACCAAGAAAGTCAAACCCGGACAGGGACAGAGAAAAACGAGAAGAGACACATAAAGAGGACTCTCAGAAAGAAAAATGAGGTGCAGAGACCCATTGAGAGCTGGGCTGGCCAAGAGACAGAGAAAGCCATCAACCAACCAAGCCAAGAGAGCACCGCCAGTGCAATACAAGGGTTAGGGCAATACAAGTGTTAGGGCAATACAAGGACCTACATGACAGACCTCTTGTCCCCAGGGTCCCATCTGGATCCCACCTTCCTCTTTAACTCTGTTACGGCCAACATCCTCTGCTCCATTATATTTGGTGAACGCTTTAATTACCAGGACACCCAATTCTTACGGCTGCTAAATTTAATGAATGAAGTCCTCATCATCCTCAGCTCTTTCTACAGCCAGGTGAGGCCAAAGATTCCACAGTGGTCAGGAATTGGGGTGGGTGAACCCTGGGAAGGGATCAGATGCTATCTATCCTGAACACTGAAGCAAGAGGGCATCAGGAGGTTGCCTTTCTATGTACGTATGTCACACCCTACATCCTTTCAGGTGAGGCAATGTCAGATTGGGAGGAGGAATCAGACCTCTGACAAGGTTGGACTTTGAAAGAAACCTCAGCAGACATAAGAGTGATTGCGGCAGGGTGCAGCTGTTCCCGCCCCACTGTGTGTCTGGGTGTGTGGGTGTGTGTCTCCTCAGGTAGGAGTCGCATTCCCGAAATCCACGTGGTGAATGGTGCCCTTCAGAGGTTTCTACTGTGCAGTGCACAACGTCAACACCCAGAACAGAAGCCTAGAGCCTAGAACCGGTTCTGATGCCTTCCCTGCTTCCCCGTAGGTGTTTGAATTCCTCTCTAGCATCTTGAAACACTTTCCTGGCCCACACACTCGCTTGTACAGAATCATTCAAGAAATGGAAAATTTTACCTCTGAGAACATCAAGAGGCACTGGAAAACGCTGGACCCCAGCAACCCAAGGGACCTCATTGATTCCTTCCTGCTCCGCATGGACAAGGCAAGGGTTGAATTGGATTAGGGATGGGTGGGAAAAAGAGTTATGGGCACACTACTGACATTGAGATAGTGTGTTTGAGTATGATGTATGTGTTGTTTAAATATTGAAATTCTTCCCTAGGGGTTAGTAAGAATGCCAATGACCCAACACCTCTTCCCCTCATTCCCTACTTAGCTCCCCAGGATCCCCTCCTGAAAAGTCTATTAAGAGGTAGCAGCTAAAGAGTTAATGTCTGGCCCAGCAGGAGACCTCCGAGACCCTCTTCCCCCACCTCATTATTTTTTTTCTAATATTTTATTTAGGTCACATCGGTTTATATGATTGTGTAAATTTCAGGTGTTCATTATATATTTCAGCTTCTGTATACACTGCATCATGTTCACCACCAAAAGTCTAGTTTCCATCATCACAATGCATATGTGCCCCTTTATCCCTATCTCCTTCCCCCCACCCCCTTCCCCTTTGGTAACCACAAATCTGTTCTCATTATTTTAGTGTTTGTTGTTTGTTTTCCAGTGAAATCATATGGTATTGTTTTTGTGTTATTTCTCTTAGCATAATAATCTCAAGGTCCAACTGCATTGCCAAAAATGGCACAATTTTATCTTTTTTAATGGCTGAGTAGTATTCCACTGTGTGTGTGCGTGTGTGTGTGTGTGTGGACTGCATCTTCTTTATCATCCATTGATGGATGCTTAGGTTGTTTCCAAGTCTTAGCTATTGTGAGTAATGCTGCAATGAAAATAAGGCACATATAACTTTTCAAATTAGGGTTCTCATGTTCTTTGGATAAATATTCAAAAGTAGAATGGCACGATCATATGGTATTTCTATTTTTAAATTTTTGAGAACTCTCCACACTGTTTTCCATAGTGGCTGCACCATCTTACATTCCCACCAGCAGTGTATGAGGGTTCTCTTTTCTCCACATCCTCTCCAACATTTGTTATCTTGTGTCTTGTTAATAATAGCCATTCTGACAGGTGTGAAGTGATATCTCATTGTACTTTTGATTTGCATTTCCCCAATAATGAGTGATGTTGAACATCTTTTCATGTGCCTATTGGCCATCTGTATATCTTCTTTGGAAGAATGTCTGTTCACATCCTCTGCCCATTTCTTGATCTGGAGGTTTGCTTTTTTTTGTTGAGTTCTACGAGTTCTTTATGTGTTTTGGCAATTAACTCCTTGTCGGATATATGATTTGCAAATAGTTTCTCCCAGTTGGTGGATTGTCTTTTTGTTTTGTTGGTGGTTCTATTTCCTTGTAGAAGCTTTTTAGTCTGATGTAGTCCCATTTGTTTATTTTTTCTTTTGTTTCCCCTGTCTGAGAAGCCCCTCCCATTCTGATTGGTCAGAGACCCAAGTCTGTTCTTATTGGTCAGAGCCCATGTCTGGTCTGCTGCTTTGGAGGCTCATGTCTGTTCTGACTGCTCTGGCAGGAGTCATACAGGTTGTTAAATATCTTCAATGTTACCTCTGGTTATACAACTGCAAGAGCCAATCAGGAGAGTAAAGACACCAAAGGACAGAGAAGATCATAAGAACAACAAAAAATCAATCCCTAACATTATTGAACGCTTCCATACATAATATCAAAACAACACCTTTTGATGAACTAAGGCACAGAGAGATTAAGTTCCTTGACCAAAGGCACACAGCTAGTAAATGATAGGGCCTGAGCTTGATTCCAGTCAGTTTGGCTCCAGAGCCCACTCTTTTGCTACGTTGTTGGCCTTGAATAAAGAAAAAATGAAGCAGAGAAACAGAAAAACAGGCACAGAGTAACATGGGTGTGTGAGGGGAGATGCAAAGACCTAGAAACTAAAATGGATGCAAGGAGCGGCATCAAGGATTGTCCATTGCCTCCCCCAGGAATGCTCAGATCCTGAGACTGACTTCCACCACAAGAATCTCATCCACACCGTGCTCTCGTTGCTCTTCGCTGGCACGGAGACCTCCAGCTCCACACTCCGCTATGCGCTTCTTCTCCTTTTTAAGTACCCGGATGTCTTAGGTGAGCTGGGCTTATGGTGCATGGAGGCATGGACATTGGAGGCTCTCTGAGGCCTTGCTGGAAGGTCTTTTGGAGATAGGTGAAAACAGATGACTTCTGTCTTAATCAATATGAAAAATTAAAAACCCCACCCCGTAGGGGTTTGTAACTTATATTGAAGCCTTGCTGCCAACAAATCTCTTTGAATTTGACAAAGTACTTCACAGTTTACACAGTTTTTTTCATTCAATGAAGCAGTCTAAGGTTTAGAAGGTACTTTTGTACTTATGAAGTGTTTTGTAATTTGCAAAAACACTTGGGAGGTTGTAAGGTGCTTTATGGTTTACAGGGCATGCTCCAGGCACAAAGCATTATTATTCCCAGGGCATATTGCAGTCTACAAAAGGACGTGCTTCTTGACAGAATTTGGAGTATATTGCTGATTTACAGCTAAATAAAAAGCTGCTAGAAATGTTCTCATGTGGATGGTCTGTAGATCAGACTTGGAGAAACTCTCATCTAATCAAACCCCTTTATTTTACACATAATGAATTTAGTCCCAGAGTGGAGAAATGACTTATCCAAGATCACATAGCAAATCAGTGGGACAGAGGGACATGACCCCACTTCCAGCCACAACTCATTTTCAGTTTGTATTTTTGAAAAAAAAATAGGTGCCTTAAGTGTTGAATGAATTTCCACCCGCCCATCCTTATGCAAGTGATTCCCTCTCATAACTAGAGTGGAAACAACAGACAAGACTTCCCACGAATCAAGCCACTGACTTTCTTTCTTGATACTTTCATTGAGAAGGAACAATTACCCAACATCTCAGTAAACCGTTGATGAGAACTTCCCCCCAGTCTGCAAGTCACTTTTTAGGTGACTTGGCTAAGCCCATTGTTATGGACATTCATTGATGACCCTCCTCTCACCCTCACCGTTCTTAGAGAAAGTCCAGGCAGAGATTGACAGAGTGATTGGCCCACATCGTCTCCCAGCCCTTGAAGATCAGGCAAAAATGCCTTATACAGATGCTGTGATCCATGAGATACAAAGATTCATTGACCTCATCCCCTTTGGTGTCCCCCACCTTGTCATCAAGGACACTGACTTCCGGGGATATCATCTCCCTAAGGTGAGACCAGCAGGGCCACAGAATCTTGGATGGAAGTGCTGACTGCCTGCAGTCTTTTGCTTCATATCTCTGGTTGTTGGATTGCAATGAGAATTTTTATTACCAGATTTCTGTTGGACGAAGGGGCATTTTAGAAATACAGAGAAGAATTCTCCCTTTTGTCTGGCTTGTATTTTTCCTTTATTAGACGTTAGATTTCTGAAAAAAGTATATATACTTGTTGAAACTTGTAATACAATAGGGCATTATTTTCAAACTATTTTATCATCTCCCCTACCTTCCTCATTCTTGAGAAGGCATTCACAATTTGCCTTTTCTCCTTCCACACTTTCTTTGAATTATATGGACATATACCACATATGTACACCAATATCAGTTCATACTGTATCTATCACTTTGAAACTTGTGTGTAGTGTGCACATTTCCACCCCTTCCTGTCTTTATGCTCATACCAATACACTTTCAACCTATTTTTATTTTGTGATTGTATGTGTGTGGCTTTCCTTTTACAGTATAAGAGTATGCTGTCAATATATTTTCAGGTCAAGGCATAGAGTTCTAACTCATTGTCTCCATGGTCGCAAATGTTCCTGAGTATTAATGTACCTAGGAGTGATACTCATAATATCTAACCACCCAATGGGCACACCCATCTTATTAGATTCCTGTCCTTGTGCAGGAGTCGGGTCCTTGGAGGCCTCCACTGAGCCAGATGTGACCCTTTTACTTTATGGTTCATGGAGAAGTCCAAAGGATGTTTGGGAAGAAGAGTCAAGGTGCTCAGTGGAGATTCCTGGAGAGCTCAGGACACAACCAATAACCAAATGGGGCAGAATAATTCCATTCACCATTTTATCAATTATTTTAACCATCAACTGTAGACCATACAGAGGATAAAGGTTATTGTCAACTGTGTATGTACCATCGTTGATTCAACTGCTCCTTGTTGATGGCCATTTGGGCCCCCTTGGCTTTGATGTCCTCTTAGGACACTACTGTGTATGTCATGCTCACCTCTGTCCTCCATGACCCACGCCACTTTGAGAAGCCAGATGTCTTCTACCCTGGTCACTTTCTGGATGCAGAGGGCAACTTCAGAAAGCACGAAGCCTTCATTCCTTTCTCCATGGGTAAGTTATGCCCTCCCATCTTATGAGAATGCCTGCTGACCTCCTGTCTGTGTGTGATTTTCTCCCTTTGTCCAACCCCAAACACTGGGTGAACACCTTTGAAAAAGATGAGGATTCTGAAGGAAAGAGAAAGTAAGACATCTACAGACACAAAGATATTGTGAGGGAGATGAGAGAGAGGAGGGATGATGGGGGAGAAAGATGGAGACGAAATCAGTGATGGAGATAATGTGACAGACAAAGACACACACATGCATGCACATGCACACACAAAGAACAGAAAAGTAAATAATTTATTATTGATCACTTGTATGTTCCAAGAATTGGGAAAAGCATGTTCAGCTTTTCTTTCAAAATAAAAGTAACTGTATAATTTTTCCATTTTTTATACAAATAAGGAAGTAAAGTTGAAAGTGACAATCACCTGCATTCACTACCAAAATCTTGTCTGTTAATGTTTCAGAAGATGTGCTTTCAAACTTTTTACTAAATATGTGGGCACACACCAAGGTAGGTGATGGATGGATGGATGGGTAGATAGATAGAGAAATACATACATACATATATACATACATACATAGATGATAGGTTGGTAGATAAAAGAAAGGGCAGAGGGAAGAAAGAGAACAGAAGGGAAGAGGAAAGAAGGAAAATTCAATGACTTATTTCTTATGAGCCAGTTGTTAAAATCCAAGCCCCAGACTAGAGTGTGGCCCAGGAGGCACTTAGGGCACAATAATTGGGGGAATTCTCACTCTTATGGTCCTGCAGTTGTCCTGATCCAATCACATACCAGATAATTCAACTTTTAGCAACTCACTTGAAATTTATCATACGCTATAATTTTAAATCTCCTTACATCTGTTTCTAGTATATTTATAATCTGATGTATTTTACAAAAGGTTCTTCTTTTTAAAAAATTCCAGCAGAATTTTTTTTTTTTAAAGATTTTATTATTTCCTTTTTCTCCCCAAAGGCCCCGGTACATAGTTGTATATTCTTCGTTGTGGGTTCTTCTAGTTGTGGCATGTGGGACGCCGCCTCAGCGTGGTCTGATGAGCAGTGCCATGTCCGCGCCCAGGATTCGAACCAATGAAACACTGGGCCGCCTGCAGCGGAGCGCGCGAACTTAACCACTCGGCCACGGGGCCAGCCCCAAAAAATTCCAGCAGAATTTTGTGTTGAGAATTCTCAACTATCTTTTTGGCTCCTGACACATGATCAAATTGTTTTTCTCCTTTGACCTGTTAAAAAAAACTATAGTGGATGTCTTAGTGTTGAACCAGGCACTCTTTCGTAGAACTGGAGCAAGAGAGGCCCAGAGAGCAGGGGGCTTGCCCGAGGCCCCCTAGGAAGTCATGACATATGTTACTCAGGGCAGGCTGAGCTGTGATAAACAACCTGAACAATTAGGCAGCTTAAAGCCTAGAAGTGAATTTCATGCTCATGCAACATGCCCATCCCAGGACATCACAGTCCTGTAGAGATGGGGACTATCAGAGACTCTATCCTGACACAGGCAGAAGCAGGGTAAACAGCATGGCAGACATCCATCTAGCCCTCACTTGATTGGCCAAAGCAAGTTCCATCCAAGTTCAACATGGCAGAGATGTTAAATGTACCCAGGGATGTGCCCTGAATATTTGTGAACAATAGTGCACTTTACCACACTGGGTGGGGCATCCCTTTCCCACTGATGCTGCAGGTCCAAACTATGGCCCAGCCCAGGGGCAAGTTTGCTGCCCACTCTTGATTATGCCAGTGACACAAGCTTGTGCTAAGTCAACGGTGAACCCTGGGGGCTCCCTCGAGGTGGGACAATTTTGTGATGATGGATCCCATTTTGCAGGAAGATGAGTAGGGGTTATGAGAGGCAGAAACTTAAGGTCAAGGGTGGGTGGGGCAAGCTATTCAAAATGTTTATCAGGTGTGATGGGGCCACTGACCATTCATAACTGCCACTGGTGGTGGCGTTGGAACATAGTCTGGGAGGCTTACCCATTTGATGCTGATTGTGGACAGGTCTAGGGTCCAGGTGGATGGTCAAAGTGACCAGACAAGTGGGGGCACTCAGAAGCTTAGAACAGTGGCTGTGCATCACCCATTCAGAAGTAGTTCAGTATTTTAATGGCCAATCCAGATCCTGGTGCCCACCTACTGCATATCAGTCCAGGATGGGGGCCGCAGAGGTGTCAGCTCCCCTCTACCTCTCTCTCATGGCTCCTCATAACCAGGGCATGCTAGTCCAATGGTTTCACATTATCTCATGAATTGACTTAGTTGAGAATATACTTAACCAGAGACACAGAGAAAGAGAGATAACAGAAGAGAGACAAAAACAAGGACCGAGAGAGACAGTGTGAGTCACGGCAGGGGATAGGCTGAGAAGAGGTGGGACAGAGAGAAACAGACACACACATGTTGTTGGCATTGAGGACAAGAATAGGAGCAGAGTTACCTCACAGGTAAGTCTTGTAAATGAGCCTGCAAATGTCCTGGGTGAGTGGGGGTTCAACAAGCAAGTGCTCTCAGAGGGTTCCCGCCAGTGACACACATGTCCCTTATGTCTTCAGGAAAACGTCTCTGTCTGGGTGAGGGCTTGGCTCGCTCCCAGCTCTTCCTCATCTTGACCTCGATGCTGCAGAACTTCTCCTTGGGCTCTCCTCAGGCCCCAGAAGACATTGACTTCACACCCAGGATAAATGGGTTGACAAAGCTGCCCTCTGTGTTCCAGCTGTCCTTCCTTCCCCGCCAGGGAGGGGGACAAGGGATGCAGACCCCCTCAGAATCTTTGCATCCAGCCCCCACCTCTGCCCACAATGAATTTGTGGAGGTCTCCTGACTCCTCCCTGTTCACTCTCCCCAGTGGAAAGTCCTTTCTGTAGTCTTTCCTTCATCCAGCCTGTTGTAGTCACCATTTATCCCAGACGGCCTGCACTGTTGATGGAGAGTAAAATCTCAGGGTTTCAGGGTCAAGAAATACTCAATAACTTACCACCATCCCTAGCAGACTTAGGGAAACTGAGGCCGAAAGGAAGGAAAGGTTTCCATCCAAGATTACCGAGGACAGCAGCAACAGGTGTCCCTTGTCCACATCTACACCCCCCACCCCCACCCTCCTGTTACCTACTCGAGTTGAAAAGACCAGTTCAGCGCACAACTTATGTGCTGTGTGACTCAAAAATATCTTCCTTACCTCTCTGATTTTATCCTCTAAAATCAGCGAGATCAAAATAAAGTTCTACCATTTCTAGGCAAAATGGCTATCTGTGCTGCCTTGCTATTATCATTTCCTTTTGGAAGTGAAATTCACAGAACATAAAATTAACTCTTAACCATGTTAAAGTGTCCAATTCAATGGCGTTTAGTACAATCACAATGGTGTGCAACCACCATCTTTATCTTTTCCTAAATATTTTCATCATCCCAAAAGGAAGCTCTGTACCTATTAGGAAGTCAGGAGGCAAGGTGGTAGGAGGGAAAGGACTATATTACAGTTTGCTAGCAAGAGGGAAGATGGCCGACTCGTCTCAGAAAGAACCATCTCACCGAACAAAGAAGACAAGCCAGTTATATACAGGCTATTCTCCAGGTTGGGGAGGCTGCTGGTCTCTGTGTGGGGGCAGACATCTGATCCCAGCTCCTGATACTGCATTGTCTTACTGGATATGCATCAGAGAATGGAGCGATGTCCTATACCCTGATCTTTCAGTTGTAATTGATGATGGCTATCAGCATAGGCTCTCTGCCTGGGGGTCATCACATTCCTAAGGAACTCAAAAGAACAAAGTTATCACCTTAATTCAGCTGGCAGGGGCCACAAAATCTACAGAGCATGTGAAACCAGCAAACAGTCATTGATGATTAAGTATCTAGGTGCTAAAGTTTTCCCTTTTTGCAATTACTGATTATAGCTTTTAGCTCTTTAACCCACCCATTGTTAACTGTGCTGCTTAGGCAATATGCTACCTGACTCTCACTAGGCTCCTATAGATAACATCTCCCTGGAGCCTGGGTCACCATGGTAATGGGTGTGTGAACTGTGTTTCAGGAATCAGAACTCCTTGTCCACTTCAGGCCAGATGAGACCACCAACTCATCAACTGGGCCTGTGCGGATGTCCGATAGGTGACCTTTTGACGTCAAGAGGCTAAAATCTCCACCCTCAGATCATGCTAATGCTGCCATTTTGTGAATGTGGGTCCCATGAAGAGGCATTATCTGGCTATGATTGCACATGTCGTCAATTACTAACCTCTCCTCACCTCCAATCACCTCTCTCCACATTTCAGACCACCTTGCCTCCTATCCCATAAATATCCCTGAGTCCCTATTTTCAGGGACGTGAATTTGAGACTCTTGCTCTTCCTTGCTCACATGGCTGCCTTGTGATTAAACCCTCTCTCTGTTGCAATCTTGTCCTCTCAGTGTTTGGCTTTCTGAGCAGTGGGCAAAAACAAACCTGGTTCAGTAACACATGTCTGGGCTAGTTAATCAGAGGTCATTTAAAGTTACAATGTGGTTTCCTAACTACAATATGGCTTCTCTTATGTCAACCTTGTGTTGAGTCAGTATCATTTTCACATGACTGCAGAGCTATCCATGCCATATTTTGGTTACTGTTAAGTTTTGTTTGGCATGATTTCTCTGTTCCAGGATGAAGGTGCTCATGTACTTAAGACCCATAACTGGGAGTAAATCAAACAAATCCATGTCACATTGTGTGAAACCTCCCACAGTTCTTGTTGTAGAATCCAATTTCTTTTGTTTAGTGACAAATTGTTGGGATAAATGAATAGTTTGAGCAACAGAAAAGGAATAACCATGTCCCGTACCATTAATAGCGTTGGCTATTGGCCAGGATCATAGTTAGTAATATCAGATGAATTGTGAACATTGGAAGTCTACCTCTCTGCCACAATAAATTGTTTTAGAGCATTGCAAAGGGAGAAACCCACCAAGGTAACCCATATGTATTAGAAAGGGGAAGTAGGCCACATATTCAACAATTGGACTGATTAATATGTGAAGCAAAGGAATGAGCCCATTGTAAAAAGACATTGCCATCAGAGGTCCATGCAGTAAACAACCATAGGATCAGAAAAACTTTAAATGACATTCTGGTCACTAATTAAAAGATTTTGTGCTTAACCTATGCTGAGGGAAAGAGGTCAGACACAAAAGATCACACGTTGTGTGATTCCATTCATTGAAATTTCCAGAATTTGCAAATCAAAAGAGAAAGATAGCAGACTGGTGTTTATCAGGGGCTGAGGGGAAGGGAGAATGGGAAATGACTGCTAATGGGTACAAGGTTTTCTCCTAGGTGATGAAAGTGTTTGAAACTAGATAGTGGTGATGGATGCACAACACTGTGAATGAACTAAATGACACTAAATCATACACCTTAAAATGGTTAATTCTATGTTATGTGAATTTCATCTTAATTTTAAAATATATGTTGAGGAAGAAGGAGCAATCGTTACTGCCTACAAACATAGGTTCTTTATCCCCCACACAAGAGGGCCAAATGAAAACTAGAATGCCAGCCTAATGGCAAGGAAGTGGTTTTTATTTCTGGTGATATCAGCCGGGAGACGAGAGTGAACCCTCAAATTTGTTTTGTTTCATCTCATCTCCCCAAAAGAGAGGAGGCAAGGGGTTTTATTTCATTTAGTCCTTTTTCTGGGGTTTTGTCCTGTTCCCTTGCTTGGAAATTATTCCTTTGTCTCCTCATTATGCTCTTTCTCTGTGCTTATTTCTAGGTTTTAGGTGAGTTGGCTATGTCTCCTGATCTTGGAGAAGTGGCCTTATGTATGAGATGCTTTATGAGGCCAAGCAATGTGCTTCCCTCTCGTCACCAGTCCATAAGAACGAGGAGTGACCCCTTTGTGGGCTATTTGTGTCCTTCCGCTGTGGCAGGGTTGCTCCCATTGCAGGTACCCAGGGAGTCTGGTCTTTCCTTCCCTGGCCTGCTGTTTGTAAATCCAGTTTGGGGAACCTCAGCACCATTGGCTACAAAGCCTATCAGCACACTCCTATTGCAGTTTTCCTATTAATTGGGTTGATACCCAGTGTAGCTCGTTGCTAGGCTCAGGGGCTTACAGTTGCTATAGGCCTCAGGCCTACAAGGCTGTTGTCGGTTCTCTTAGGAGTGCAGCTGAGTGGGGCTGGCCCTAAGCAGGGAGCACTCAATTGTTTTAGGCTTTGGAATGTGGGGCTGATCCTTTTTATGGCTATTTGTGAAGCACAGTCTTCTGCCACTGATAAGCCTCACCCCGCACAGGAACACACACACCGTCAACACAGTCCTGGTCCATGCAAACTTCTCAACCCCCTGTAGTGTACCCTGATGCCACACTGTAGAGGCCCCCACCTCTCCACCAATGGCCCCCACAGTTCAACTGGTCCTCACATGGGCCCTGCCCCACAGACGCAGATACCCTGAGGCAAGGGGTTTTAAAGGTTTGTGAGGAATGTGGCTGCTTGTAGAGAGGGAGGAGAGTCAGTGCCTTTGCTGGTTGGAGTTTTCCCACCAGCCTACATTCAGCCTAAGGATGTTGTTCGCAGGGAGGAGGGAGAGATGATAAGGAAATTTGCAGGCAGGTGACCTTGGTTGTTTGTTTCCATGGCAGATAGTGTATTCTTGAGCAGAAGCCAGGGAGTAAGCAGGGAAAGAGTGCTTTGGTTTTAACCCCATATATGCGGGGTGTGATGTACGGGAACTGATATCAGGACCAGTATCACTATGGTGAAGAGTTTGAGTTCTAGTGCCAGGCAGACAGAGTGTGAATCATGCTCCTCCTCTTAGTAGCCATGTGACCTCAGACAGCTGATTCCACTGACTAGCCCCTGTTTATGCCATAGGGCATGACTATTGTACCCACCACACTAGGCTAATGGGAGGAGGATTCAAGCAGGATCATATATGCACAGATCGTGGAGAACAAGGAGGTGAAAAGTGGAGGCTGTGGCTCTTCTGAGGAAAGTGGAAGTCACTCAGGGTGAGCTGTGACCTGGGAGGTGGAACTGCAGAGATCCTGAGCCGGGTTTCCCCTTTAGCCCTCACTTCCATATGAATAACACTTCTGGAATTCTCTTAACAAAGGAAAGGAAAACATCCCCTGAGTCCTTAAAAGCTGTAGCATGATAGAAAGAGGTAAGACCACAGAAAGGACTTTTCCACGGAGGCAGCAACCAAGGAAGAGGAAGGGTATAGTCTTGCAATGGGACCCTCAGAGGTGAGAAGACATGGAGAGAGTGAGGGGCCATTCTCTGCCCCTCCACAGTCTTGGAAAGAAGTGAGGGAAGAGGGAGCCAAAAACTCAGGCAGTGACACTGAAAGCCTCCTCCTTTATCTCCATGGTTCTTCATCTGCAATCTGACAGCCTTGGAAGGTCATGTAAAGAACAAGTTTCCAGGAATTTGCTAAACCTTTCAAGTTGATAGACGTTGTGCCTGTGTGGAGATATCTGAGGAAGGGTCCACATCTTTCTGGAGCATCCAGAAGTTAGGAGACATGAGCTTAGAGATACTGGGGGCAGGGCTGGTTCTTCTCCTGTAACTGATTCTGTAACCCAGCTCTTTCTAGAACAGCATGATGCCTGTTATCTCCCTACCACCCCAACCCCCCCATCCCTGGGGCTGTCCATTTAGACAAACTTTGGCATCTCTTTTTGGCATCTCTAACACCATTTTTGTTCAGCTTGTCTTTCTGCCCATGGTGATCAGACTCAGTTTTTTTCTCTGTCTATACCTCCTGTCAGGCACTGTTTCTCTGTCTCTCTTCTCTGTATCTTCTTTTTCTGATTTCTTCCATCTTGTTTACCTCTCTGTCTCTATCTATTTGAATCTGAATCTGAATGCAACTCTCTAGCTCTCGTTTTTCATATCCCTCTAAAGATCCCTTTTCTCTCTTTTGCTATGTTTTCTCCACTTAAACCATTCTCTTTTTCTCTCTTTCTCTTTTCTGTTTCTCTCCTTCTTCTTCCCCGTTCTCTCCTCCTGTCTCCCCTCCTCCTTCCTCCTTTTTCTCCCTCTCCCCTCCTCCCTCTATTGTCTCACGTTCACTCTATGTCTCTTTCCACCACTATCTCCCCTGTCTCTATCTCCCTCTGTCTCTCTTTATCTTTCTTTCTGTTTTTCACTCACCCTATACTTCTCTCACTCTCTGTCCTTATTTATACACCTCTCTGCCTCTCTCTAAATATAGGACAGGACTACTGAATGAAGGAATTGACCCTCACCCCGTCACAAGGCCCCCAAATCTCACATAAGATTAAAAGAAGGGTGAGGCCATCTCACTGGGTAGAGGCAGGGCCCTGGGTCACTGAAGTCACTGATGGAACTCAAGATTAGGGACTTGATTCTCAGGTCTTCCTTTCTACCAAATGTTGAGGACTCTGGGGCTAGAGGTTTTCTCTGAATGGAGCCAAAAAGTGGGGAACGGAGTTAGAGACACATCAGAGTATGTCAAGACCCTACTTGGCTCCCCAGTGCCAGGCAGGTTAAATCCAAACTCCCCCCAATTTTCAAGGCCCTCCAGCAGAGGTCTCCACCCTTGTCCCCTTCTGGAATCCACACCCCAGGCTTCCTGGGATCTTCCAGTTCCTCAATGCACCATGCTGTATCGACCTTCAGGCTCTGCCCTTGCTGTTCCTTCTGCTTTGAAACAGTCTTCCCAGTGGCCAGTTGATGCTCATGATGTCTTAGCTTAGAATCCAATGTTTCAGGTAAGCTTTTCCCCACCAACATACCAACAGTTGTCAGTACTTCCTATTTTGTGTTCTCAAAGTCCTCGTTAGAGCACTTATCACAATTATGATTACTTATAATAATAATAACTGCCCCTTTGACACTTACTTTCTGTCAAGCCATTCTAAGCACATTGCAAGCATTAATTCATTCAATTAGATGTTACTTTGTAACCATATGATGAATGTCCATCTTCCCTGTTTGGCAATAAATTTTCTAGGGCAGGACCTATGTCTCTATGTGACTTGTTTGATGCATTATCTTCAGCCTCAACACACATTGCACTCAGAGTAATGCTGAACAGATATTTTAACCGAGATTTGGAAAGGTTGAAACATTTGTCCAGGGTCCAGCTTGCCAAGATGTAATTTGGGACGAGATCTCACTTCTCAAGCCCCATTTAGAGTTGTAGTGAAGATGGAGTAAGTTAATGCAGGTAAGGCAACTAGCACATACTCACTGCTCAAAAAACAGAGACCTCTCCTTGATTGACTCAAGTATGGGATGGCACCTGTACTCTGATGTCTGGGAAAGGGAATGCGAGTCCAGCTTACCTATGGAGAAGGGGATGAAAGCTTCATTCTTCTTCAGTGCTCCATTGGCATCCAGAAAGTGGTCAGGGTTGAATACATCTGGTTTTTCAAAGGAACGTGGGTCATGGAGAGCAGAGCTCAGGATGGGATGTACTTCAGTGCCCTGAGGGAAGGTCACAAGATCAAAAGGTATTGACATTCCCTTCCCAACCCCATCCCTAAAACAAAACAAGAGGACCCCTACTGATAAAACCAACAAGAGTTCAAGTTTGGAGATTAAGAGAACCCAGGATGCCCACCTAGGACAGATGTGGGAGCTCAGCTGGTCTCACCTTGGGGATGATGCACCCTCGGAAGTGAGTGTCTATGTCTCTGGTGACCACATGGGGCACGCCAATGGGAATGAGGTCTGAGAATCTCTGAATCTCATGGATGATTGCATCAGTGTATGGCATTTTGGCTCAGTCATCGAGGGCAGGTGGTGATGTGAGCCAATCACCTGATCAATCTCCGTGTGGACCCTCTCTGCACAAAGGAGTAGACCCAGTGAACCTCATTTCAAAGAGACATTTCACCAGGGACACTGCTCTATGGGCCAATGAACCAAAAAATATCTATAATAAAGGGTTAGCTTATTGACACCCCTCAGAGCAATCAGCTTGGGGTGGGGGGAGGAGGGAGGAAGTAACAAGAATTCTCACCCATTGAAATCGAATGAATGTTATGGATTTTCTCCCCACACGCACAGGTAAACACAGACACACACATACCCATGTAGGCCACATTTTTGCATAGAATTTCAGATTAATAACCCTAGGCTATGATCCTGTCAAAATTCTCGAAGTTGAGTTGAAAAATGAACTACTAATTATTCTAGATGTAGGACAGATGAGGTATTGTGCTAGGTCCTCAGGAATACAACAGTGAAATAGATAAATAGGTTAGTCCATGAACAAGTGGATAAATAATGAATATAACAATCAACCGACCAGTGGATCAATTCATGAATGGAAAGATTGATGAATAAAAGAACATTAATAAATGTATGTATTTATTTACTCAAGACTCAATAGATAAACTAATGAATCATTAATTAATAAATGGTCCATAGGTCAATAAATCACACAAATGGGTGAATGGCCAGATTTAGGAAGGAATAAGCAAATGAGTAGATTAGTGAGGAAATGAGTTAAAAGAGGAGTGAGAGGATAGATGGATTGAATGATAGATGAGTAAATCAAGAATGAGTAAACAAGTGAATTATTAAATGCATAAATGAAGGAATATAGGGATGAAGGATGAATTGAAAGACTGACTGAGGGAAGGATTAAAGAATGAGATCTAGCTCATAGAAGGACAGATGGATGCATGAAGAAATGAATGAGCCAATAAATCAATGACAAATATTTCATTCAATTAATCAGTGTTTCAAAGGATGAACAGATTAATCAGTTCATCCAAAAAAAGAATAGAAGTGTATGTTTTAGAATAAATCATAGATAAAAGAAACTGATGATACAGGTTAGTTAATGAATAAAAGGACAGACCAATGATGGATGGATGGATGGATGGATGGATGGATGGATGGATGGATGGGTGGGTGGATGGATGAATTGGTCCTTAAGTGATCAGAGGAAACAGTGGGAGGACAGATTGACAAACTCTTCATCCATCCATCCACCAACAGCGCTGGCCCAGTTGGGGCCTCCTTCAAAACCTGCAGTGATCCAGGTATAAGAGGGGAAGGCACCCTCTCTCATTGAGGAAGGACTCCTAGCCTCAATTCTGCAGCCACAAAAGTGGTCAGAAGACCCCCATCGACTGGCTGTCCCCCACCTGCCCACCTGTGATGTGAGGGTATTTGAGCATGATCAGGAATCCATAGCGGAGAGTGGTGCTAATGGTCTCAGTGCTGGCAAAGAAAAGCAAGAGTGCACTGAGGATGAGATTCTGCTGGTGGAACTCACTGTTCGGGTCGGACTTCTCCTGGGTCCAGGGGGGTAAGACTGATGTTAGTGGAGGCTAGAGCCTCACTGCTGTCATGTCTCTTGGGATGCCCTCCACCAATTTCTGGGTCTCTCATACCACCTGGCTCATTTTACTTTTCTCTATCCTCTGCATGCACAACCACATAGCTCTATATCAGTCTCTATCTCTCTTCACTCTGTCTGGTTCTATTTCAATCTCTCTCTCCATCTCTTTGGCGTGTTTGTCTCTTTTCCTCTCAAAGCCTCTTCCTGCCTCTGTGGGCTTCTCACCTGTTGCTGTATTTTAGTCCCTTCTTCTATATTTCCTGTATCTGTCTCTCTGTTCTCTACTTACTCTTTCCTTTCATCTCCTCACTCCGTTCCTCCAGCTTCTCCCCTACCTTTCTTATCTCCCCTCCTCATCCTCTGTTATTCCCTACCCCGCTTCCCCACTCTTTCCTATTTTCCCCTCCCTCCTTCTCACTCCTCATCTTTTCTGCTCTCTCCTCCCCTCCAATTCCCCTCTCCCAAACCCCATTTTATCCATGCGGAGCAGGTAGGTATCGATGAAGTCCCAGGGGTTGCTCGGGTCCAGGGTTTCACGGTGCTCCTCCACACTGTGGCCAATGAAGGCTTTGATTTCCATCAGGTTTTTGTAGACTTGCCTGTGTGTGCCAGGAAAGTGCTGTAGGAAGTCAGAGAAGAGCTCGAACACCTGCAGAGGCAGGAGAGAAGGAGCTGTGAGGTCCTCCTGGGGCTGAGGCCACATGGAGGGGCAACCCAGCTGGGCCCTGATGCCCTAAATGGGCTTCTCAGTCTCCCTCTGTCTCTGTCTCTGTCTCTCTGTCTCTCTCTGTATCTGAGTCCCTCGCTCACTGATTCTATGTCTCCTTTGATCTGTTATTCTCACATTTTTCCCTTTCTGCATCTTCCTCTCTCATCCTCATGTCTCATCCTCATCCACCTCTCCATCTCTCCTTTCCACCTCTCCTTATTTCTGTTTGTTTCGCCTTCTGATCCTCTCTCTGGCCTTCTATTGCCTACCTCAGCAGTTTATCTGTTTTGCTCAAACCTCTCTATGACCCTCCCAGCTCTTGCATCTTCCTTGCTGTGTCAGACATTGACAACACGATGTTTACACAAGATAAGCCTACTGAGCACTTAGACTATTTATTTACTTTAGCATATTTGTACTGTTTTGTCTCTTGATAAATGTAATACCTAACTTCTAGCAAATAACTGAAAGAAAAGCAGAAATGTATCAATGTAAAATTCCTTCTCAATCCCTCCTTCTATACATAACCATTATTAACTTTTTGGAGGATCACCTTCTAGTCTCTTGTCTCTCCATGGTTCTCTATGGTAAGAGAAAATTGAAACCATTGGGCTTGTCACAAATACTCACCACAGGCCTCATTCCAGATTCTTAACAGTCCTACCTGTGAATCTGACATACAGCTGGTGAAGAATGACAGCCAGGCATACTGTTCTTCAGTTTGATATTTTTAACTTAACATATAATAGGGGTATTTCCAGACTAGTCCAGAAAGATAAACTTAATTATTTTGTTTTAAAAGAGGAGCATTTTCTTTTATAATCTGGTAGAAATTTTTTTAAAACAGAAAGGAGGAGGAATGGGGAAAATGAAGAAATGTAGTTTCTTATTTTCGTGTATCCTTGAATTTCTTCAAGTGAGGGCCTTTGCCAAAGACAGAGGCAAAGATTCAGAGGAAGCAAAGACAGAAGAATAGAGAGCCTGAAACTGTGACTCATTCTCTCTCACACACACACATACACACAGACACACACGCAAACATGCTCTTTTCAACTGTCCCTCAGGATCTCTTCATTATGCCTTTCTTTGTCTTGTTTTCTCTCTGTCTTGTCTCTTTTCCTCCCCTGTTCTCTCCTCTCTCTTCCAAGCCCTCATTCCTTAGTCTCTCTCTCTCTATTTTGGCCACCCCCATCACTCCCCTTTGTTTCTTTTAGTCTCTGAGTCCCCTTCTCACCATCCCTCCCCCCATCTCCAGGTCTCAGTGTTCCTGTCTTTTCCTGCTGTTTCTGCCCATCTTCCAGCCCTAAGCTGCATTTATAGCCAACAAGGCAGATCACCCCTTTCACCTGCTCTGGATGCCCTCCTTGTTCCCATTGTCCCTCACTCTCTCCATGACCTGACTGGAGAAGGATTTGATGAGCGCATTCGACTGGTAAAACAAGTCCAGGAGCCGCAGGAATTGGGCATCTCTGCAGGAGAAGCATTTTCCAAAGACAATGGAACAGATGATGTTGGCAGTAATGGCATGGAAGAAGAAAATGGGGTCCTGGAGGGCTCCTGGGGGAGAAGGCATGGGTCACCAGACACAGACTCAAAGGCCTGGGAAGTATTTGTCTGCTGCCTCAGCTCTGTGTGACTGTCCTCTTTTACTCAGGAAAGATGAAGAAAACAGGACCAGGAATAGCTAATACTCATTAGCCCGTATTAGGTGCCAGGCTCTATTCTAAGCATTTACCATAGTGTTGTATTCAATTCTCACTAAAACCCGTGAGAAAAATGCAATTCTGTTATTATCCCCATTTCATAGATGGACGATAGAGGGATTATGTCACTTGGCCAGGGTTACCCAACTACTCATCACTGGGGCCAGGACTCAGACCCCAGCCATCCAGCTACAGAGCTTGTGTGGTTGGTCCCCAATGAGGCCACAGCTCTGATTCTGGGAGCAGGTAGAGTTCAGTCCCAGGGGCCAGTGTGGCTCAGAGTAGATGTTCAATCAATCATACATGTAAATTGAAAAGCTCTGCTCTCCCTGTCTGTTTTCGTCACTGGACCTTCATCTCTTCCCTCCATTTCTTGGGCTCTGGCCTTCAAGAATCCTTCTGCCCTTGTTAGTTGATGTCTGTGTACCCCAGGCTTAGCCCCATTGGAGAGACGGTGGGCAGTGAGCCCAGGAACATCAGGTAGGTGCGGCCTGTCTCTCTGCGTCTCACCTGTCCATCTTACTTACTCCCCTGCAGACTGTTTCCTGAACCTGTCTAATTTTCTCTGCCTCAGTTTCTCTCTTCCTTTGTATCCTTCTGCTCCTCCAGGACTCTTCCACTCTCTCTCTTGTCTCTGCATGTCTCTCTTGGTCTTGATCCCTCCATCTCTCTCTCTGTCTCCTTCTCGGTCTCTCTGTGTCACTCTGTTCCTTTCTGTCTTTCTTCTCAGCCCTCTGTCCCTATTCCTGTGGTACTCCTTGTGTCTCTGCCTCTGCCTCTCCCTCCCAGTCTCCACTTTTGTCTTGCAAATTGTTAAGAAAGGATCTTGTCATCTTTATGTCTCATAAACGCCTGTTTGTGGTGAATCCAAAAACAGCCCGAGGTGCTTCTTTGACGCCCATCCAACTGCCTGAGAGCAGCATACCTCACTGCCCTTTTTGCTCACAGCCAGCTTATCAGCAATTCACCCACAGAGAGGTAAACTCATTTGATCCTTTTCCAAATGCCTTTACTTTTCCCTTTTATCTCTCTGCTTTCTTTGATGTAAGCCTTATTTTTGCTTTTGATAGGTTCAATTAATCCATGCATTGGTTTTCCTGAACACATGTAAATAGCATGCTGATATCTTAGTCTATGTCTTTCGGTTGTTCTCAACACTCCACACTCCACATCTCTTCTGGCTTCCCCTGTCTATCTCATCTGTCCCTCTCCATGCTCCTCTTTCTGTCCCTGTTCCTCAGTCTGATAGTGTCTCAAGCTCTGTATTTCTACCTCTCCTTCTCTTCCCACGTCTACCCCTCGGTCTTTCTGTTGCTCTGCACCCCACATCTCTCTCTGATTCACTCTCCTTCTTTCCTGTCTTTCCCCTAGGGCTCACCCTTGGTTTTCCACAAATCCTCCACCAGACACTGAGCTTCCTCCTGAATCCGCTCCTCCACACTCCACTTTCCCATCCTGAAGTCCCTCAAGGTGGCCAGAGAGAACCTTCGAAGGGTCTTCCAACGTTCTCCATTGGAAAAGGCCACACCTGGGGATGTACAAGTTGGAGGGGGACTCTGTGACCCTCTCCACAACTTACCCTCCCCTTCCAGACTCACGTCCCCAATCCCCATCCTCCATCCAACTCCCTCCCAGTGTCCTTTAGATCCTTACCGTATCCCTGGAAGACTTGCTCAATGACAGCAATTTTCCCCCAGCCAGAGAAGGCCTCAGCTTGGTCCACCAGAGCCTCCCAGATGGCCTCTGTCCCACACAGCACAACTACAGGCCTTGGCCCCAGGTACACCATGAAGAAACCCCTATATTTCTCTTGGAGCTGCCAAGAATAGCCACCCCCAGGGTTGCTGTTAGTCAGTGTGCACTTCTGTGGCCATCACAGTTGATAAACCATTCAAACACTTAATTTGATTGATAATTAGCTGCTGTCTCCAAGACCATCTACCCCAGGACCCAGCAACTAAAGGATTAACCCATGACCCAGCCAAGGTCTGCATGATTGGTGCCCTAAGTAGTAGAGATGGTGAAATATTTCTAATATGACCCTCACTCATACCCTGGCATCTAGCTAGATCTCCCTGGCATTGCAACTAAAGAATCATCCCTCTTGTGACCCAACTTCAACCTTCTTTCTGCCTCTTGACAATTTCCCCAGAGAACTATCCTGAACCCCCCCGCTTGGTAGACATAAAGGGAAAGTGACTGCCCTCTGGGGTGATCAAGAAATTTGAAAAATCATAACATCAGTATAGCCACTTGGGAAACTCCTCAGCTGTACTTACTAAACCTGAACACATGTATATCCAGTGACTCAGCAACTTCCCATTTAGATATATGTCAGAAAAAATGTGTCTGTTTTTGAGTTCACTGAAAATGTAAATGCAGAGATTCATAGAAGCCTTCTTAATGAAATTTTCAGCAATGCTGATACAGAATAAATATGCAGTGATGTACTCATACCATGGAATACCTTGCAACAGTGAAAAAGAACAAACTACACCTAACAACATGAATGAAATTCACAGACATAATGTTGAGTGAAAGCAACCAGACACAAAAGAGTCCATACATCATAATTCTATTTATATCAAGTTCAATAACAGATAACATGACCTACAGTGCCACGATAGTACAAGGGTAGTGACTGGAAGGGGGACATGAAAGGGATTCCTGGGAACAGGCTGCGTTGTTACTTATCTGTATGTCAATTACATGAGTATGTCTGTTTGAGAAAATTCACTGACTGCACACTTACAATTTGTGCACTTTGTAGGGTGATGTTAAACTTCAGTAAAAAGTTGACTTGAAATCACAAAAAAGTTAGGTTTACTTAAAACTTACACTGATCTCTGCAAAGCCTCCTCACTGGTCTCCCTACTTTCATTCCTGTCCCCACTACAATAGTTTCACCATCCACCCACCCCACTCCACCCTGTAGCTAGAGTAATCCCACTAGAATGCAAATTAATTAATATCCCTAACCTGCTCCAACACCTTCAATGAACTGAGAATAAGTCCTGAAGTCTCCACCCTGGACCACATGGACCATAATGCCTCCCCATCACCCCTCTGACTTCTCCTCCCACTCTCCCCTTCACTCACTCAGATCCAGCCTCTGTGTTACCCCTGAACATGCTGCACTTGCCCCTGTTTCAGGGTTCTTGCACCGGCACCTGCCTCTCTCTGGTACCTTCCACCTGCACCTTTCAGAGTCTCTACTCAGAAACAAACCAACACTGAGCCTTTCCCTCACCACTCAATATAGAGTAGCTCCCACCACTTTCTAAAATATCACTCTGCTTTATTTTAATCATAGCTCTTGTCCACCTAATATTTCCTTATTTGTTTGTTTTATGTGCCCTGTGCTATGCCACATCACCAATGTCTAAAATATTTCCCAGCAAACAGAAGGTGCCCAGTAAATTATTATTGCATGAGTGAACAAATGAATGAGTGGATCAAAGCAGCTGCCATTTAACTTACTATACACCAGACTGTGTGCAATATCCCGTTTAATCTTCACAGCAATCTAAGAAGGCATGCATTCTTGGAGTCACCATCTCATTTTACAGAGTAGGAAGCCAAGATTAAAGCTTGAGTAATGGGCAAGAGGTGAATATGGAAAACAAACCCATGTCTGTCTGACTCCAGAAGGATTTGGGAGCATATGGGGGAATGGAGGAGGAATAGTGCCACCCTCTCCAATCTGACCCATCATATCACCCGTTATTCCCTCTCCATCCCTCCCTCTTTCAATCTCTCTCTCTCTTTCTCTCTATCTCTGTCCACAAAGATGCAATAATAATGGAGGATCATGGACACCTTGAGAATCTTTTAAGGGAATCTATGGAAGAGCATTAGGGGGATCTGGAACTCTCAAAATGTTATGCTAAATGTGTATGAATAATGTAGGGGAGGGGACCCAAAGCTTTAATCAAATTCCCAAAGGATTTAGTGATCCCCAAATTATTAGGCAGCTTCAGTTTATGAGGGCATTAGAGATGAAGAGACCTCTGTGCTGGACCCAGGCTCACCTCAGAGAAGTCCCAGCTGGGTGGCTGTGGACAAGTGCCCTTCCCAGGCTGAGTTTCACTGTCCGTGCCTCTAACACAGGGATAGCTCCTTTCCCAGCCCTCTTGCTGCAAACAAGACCTGATGAATTCCCACGAACATACAGATAAATCTTAGCCACAGAATTCTGAGTGAAGAAACTAAGTCCAGGTATTTACACATAAGCATGGTATGCTTGTGATACATTAAATACAATGACAATGAAATAATATGCACTTGGGGCCTTCATATCTGTGATAAAACATTCCCTGTTAAAAGTGAAGGGATGACAAGCCCAAGATTCAAGAGTGTGGTTGCCATGGTGGGGGAGAGAGAACAGAGAAGCACAGGGCAGTTGGAAGTGATTGTCACTGCTCCAATTCTCTTTTCCGTAGTGGGTTCACAGGTGTGGATTGCATTATTAATAAATAAATAGATCATCAAACATGAAATCATGCCTGGAAGTCAGGGATACAGAGCTTAGTAAATACTCCACGGTGTCAGCTGCTATTACAGTGCGTTAATGTTCATTATTGTAAGCACTTTGTACCTTGCCTAGTGTCCTGCTCTTCTTCTTGCCTCCCCATTGTCCTGGCACTGCCATGAGCCAGTCATTGCTGTCTTTTGTTGGCAGAGGAGAAATGTACTTGATTAGTGCCACTACTATTTTTTCTCTCTATTTCAGTGATGAGCAGGCACCCAGAAATACGACAGAAGATGGTAGAGGAGGGTGAATTGCTACACCCATGGTTCACACATAGACACCACTTCATAGCCAATTACCTGCTCCAGGCACAGTGCCCATGCACCTACAACAGAGCAAGAACACCTCTAACTATCTGACCACCATCCACGATGCACAGCTCCATTCTCCTTACTCACTCACCTTCACACATCCCACCCCTAAGCCTGAAAGGATGCCTCACTCCTTCTGGGGAGTGATCACCTCATACAGAGGCAGGGAGCCACTCTCAGACCCTGTCCATCTGCATCTCACCCTCAGGAAGGATTTGAGTAGGCCTCTTCTCACCATCTGCAGAAGGTTCCCCAAGAAGGACAGAGGACGGGGTCCTTGTGGGGGCGGCTGTGGGCCTTTAAGTGGCCTCTGGCCAGGAGGAGCAACAGTCCTGTGAGGAAAGTAAGGAACAGGAGCACGCTGAGATCCATGGTCCCAGTCTGACTGCCTTCCAACCCACTGCAGCCTTCTGCTGGGCCTTTTATCCTGACCCTGCCTCCCCACCCAGTTATGTAACTTCCTCCATTCCCTACCTCCTCTCTGGTCATTGTCCAGGAGTGTGAACTTTAAAGAGAGGAGCTAAGAGACCCGTAATTCCTGCTCCAGCAGCCCAGTTACCTGCTGACTCCCTCCCCCTGTACTCCCTCCCTAGATGTTGGCATAGGTACTGTGGTAGAGATACCAAGGTCCACATGAGTGTTTGTGTGTGTACCTGTGTGTGTGTTTATATTTCTGGGTATGGGTGAGCATGCATTGTCTACTTGCATGTGTTTGTCCGTGTCTGCTTGCATCTGTGTGTGTGCTTGCATGATTTCCATGTGTGAAAGTGTATTTGTATTTATGTGAGCATGCTCATTTGTGTTTCTGTGTATGAGTCTGCATGTGTTTATGTGTATATTTCTTCATATGTGCGGGCTTTAATGTACTTATATGGTTTCATACCTAAAGGTGTGTTTGCATTTGCATGGTGGTCATGGTATATGTCCCTGAGTGTGAATCTCTGTGTTCTTGTGTGACATTCACAGATGGGAGTGATGGGAAAACAGAAGGAGAGGGAAGAACTTGCGATTCTCAGAGGTGGAGGAGGTCAGGCGGAGAGAGACTGAGACCTGGCAGGTAGAGGATTCAGCTCTTCTGGATGTCTGATTGCTCTGACCAGTGCCAGGTGGTTCTCTCCCTGCCTCTGGCTTTGCCTTCACAGTGCAGGACTGTTCTCTGACCCTTACTTACAATCTGTATGTGTGTGCCTCTCTCTCTCCTGCTCTCTCTCTCTCTCTCTGTCTCAGTGTCTCTGATTCCCTATTTATACTCCGAACTCCAGGCATTCAGAGACTGGGTCCAGTTTGATTGACGTCCACTGGTCTTGCACCTGTCTCTGTCATCACTCTGAGCCTGCCCTCACCCAGCCTCTGGCAGGCTCAGTCCATGTTTGCTGAATATGTGAATGAATGTGTCCATGTCCACCTGTCATGGCTTGGGCCTTCCTCTCCACCTCTCTCTTTTTCTTTAAAAGGGAGTGGGGGAGATGAGGCACCATATTTCTTGCAATGTTAGGCAAAATCCATGATGGACCCAGAATCATGACCCTGGCAGTTGAGTCAAAGTCCTCTGACCCAGGAGGAGAGGACCAACAATCCTGACCTCTTGAAGTCAGGGGTGGAACCTGTACTTTCCTGACCTTGGAGATCTGCCACCATGGACTTTTCTGAACCCAGGTTCTGGTTCCTGCTGTACTGTGTGATCTGGCACTGAGCTTAGGTCTTCATTCCAGTCCCAAGAATCACTGGTGGAGATGGGTGAACTGCTTTACAGAGAGTAGCTCACTTAATTCTCACCCTTTGAGGTAGGTATGTTTGTCATCCCCACTTTATAAATGGGGAAAGTGAAGCCTAGAGAGGTCAAGAGTTTAGCCCAAGGTCACACAGCACTGTAGAGCTGCATTGCCTTTTATGGCTTGTGGCTATTAAGCACTTGAAATATAGCTAGTGGAACTAATTAAAACTAAAATTTAATCTTAATTAGAAAGCTGATACTCAATTCCATTATTGGAGACTTTCTAAGTACATTTGGAAAAAGTTGGGCATGTGAATCTCCCTTTTCAATTGCAGCTCTCATGAAATCTAGGTACAGATCAAGTATTTCTGAAGAAAATTTGAGATCTCAATTAAGATGCGCAGTAAGTGCAAGATAGACCCCAGATTGCAAATGCTTATAGTAAAGAAAAGACGTAAGATGTGAAGCAGAGGCAGAAACAGAAAGAACCTGGAGACACTGAGAGGCCAAGAAATAGATAAGAGATGTAATACAGAAATGCAGGCCAACAAAGGGAAGGTGCAAGGGAGCCAGCCCTGAGGCCTAGTGGTTAAAGTTTAGTGCACTCTTCTTCGGCAGCTCGGTTTCTTCTCCTGGGTGCGGAACCACACCACTTGAGAGTCAGCAGCCATGCTGTGGCAGCGGCCCACATAGAAGAACTAGAAGAACTTACAACTACACACGAGGTTGTACTGGGCTTTGAGGAGGAAAAAGGAAGAAAAAGGGAGGACGATTGGCAACAGATGTTAGCTTAGGGAGAATCTTCCCCTACCAAAAAAATAAAATGGAATGTGTTTCTTTAGAAAAAAAAAAGGAAGGGAAAGTGCAAAAGAGATATAGAGAGAGAGAATAGGGGAGCAAGAGAGACAGAGATACAAACACACAGGGACAGGGACCTGCAGGGGGTGAGGGTGGGGCTGGCATCTGTGAAAGAGCTTGTTTATAATGTGAAAGTGTGTTTGTATTATTATTATTTTATTTTTAACAGCTTTACTAAGGTATAATTGACATAAAATAAACTACATGTATTTAAAGTGTACAATTTGATCAATTTGGACATATTGCACACCTGTGAAACCATCACCACAATCAAGATAATGAACATATCCATCACCCCTAAAGTCTCCTCATGCCCTTCTGTAACTCTTCTTTTCCCCCATTTCCAACCCTCTCCCCAGGAAACCACTGATCTGCTGTTTGTCACTAGAGATGAGCTAGCAATTTCTAAATTTTATGTAAATGGAATCATACAGTATGTCCTTATTTGTGTCTGCCTTCTTCCACTGAGTACAATTACTTTGAAGTCTGGGGTAGGCTGAATAATACCCTCCCGAATATGTCCACATCCTAATCCCTAATCTGTGAATGCTACCTTACATAGCAAAAGGGATTTTGTAGATAGGATTAAATTAAGGTTTATCAAGTGAGCAGACTATCCTGGATTGTCCAAGTAGACCACAGATGCAATTATATGGCTCCTTATAAGGAGACAAGGTCCATGAAAATGTGCTCAACATCACTAATCATCAAGGAAATGCAAATCAAAACCACAATGAGACATCACCTCATATTTGTTAAAACGGGCATTATGAAAAAGACAATAACAAGTGTTGGTGAAGTTGCAGAGAAAAGGAACCTGGTGTACTGTTGGTGAGAATGTAAAGTGGCGCAGCCACTATGGAAAATAGTATAGAGGTTCCTGAAAATAGTAAAAATAGAGCTACCTTAGGAAGGAAATTCTGACACAGGCTACAACATGGATAAAATTTGAGGACACTATGCTAAGTGAAATAACTAGACACAAAAAGGCAGACATTGTATGATTCCACCTATATGAGGTTCCTAGAATAGTCAGATTCATAAACACAGAAAAGAGAATTGTGGCTGACAGGGGCTGTGGGAGAGAAATGGGGAGTTAGGGTTTAATGCTTACAGAGTTTCAGTTTTGCAAGATAAAAGGAGTACTGGAGATGGATGGTGGTGATGGTTGCACAACAATGTGAATATATTAATGCCACTGAACTTTAAAAATGGTTTAGATGATAAATTTCATGTTACATATATTTGACCACAATTTTTTTTAAAGTTTTCAAAAAAAAATAGAACTACCATATGACCCAGCAATCCACTACTGGGTATTTATCTGAAGAAAATGAAAACACTAACTTGAAAAGATATATGTACTCCCATGTTCATTGCAATGTTTTTTACAATAGCCAAGATATGGAAGCAATCTAAGTGTCCATCAATGCATAAATGGATAAAGAAAGAAAAAAAACAAAACACCGAATTCATAGATGCAGAGAACAGATTGGTGGTTGACAGAGGTAGAAGTGAGGGATGGGCAAAATGGGTGAAGGTGATCAAAATGTACAAACTTCCAGTTATAAAAGAAATAAGTCATGGGAAAATAATGTACAGCATGGTGACTATAGTTAATAATGCTGTACTGCATATTTGAAAGTTGCTAAGAGAGAAGAACTTAAAAGTTCTCAACAAAAGAAAAAAATTTTGTAACTATGTATGGTGATGAATGCTAACTACATTTATTGTGGTGATTATTTCACAGTATACACAAATATTCAATCATTATGTTATACACCTGAAAATGATATAATGGTATCTGTGAACTATATCTCAATTTTTTAAAACAATATTACTTTCAGATAATTATGTTATAAAATATTTTATCTTGATAATTCTATAAACTATATTTCTAATGACTTAAGAAAAAAAGGAGGCAAGAAGGTCAAAGTGAGTAGTAGGCGATATGGTGATTAGAAGCAAGAGGTTGAGCTGATGTGAAGGGGCCACAAGCCGAGGAATGCAGGCAGCTTCTAGAAGTTGGAAAAGGCAAGGAAATGAATTCTCCCCTAGGAACCTCCAAAAAGGAACACAGTCCTGCTGACACCTTGATTTTAGCCCTGTAAGACCCATGTCAGACTTCTAACCCACAGAACTATGAGAGAACAAATTCATGTTGTTTTACATCACCAAATCAATGGTAATTTGTTACAGCAGCACAATGAAAATGAACATAATCTTCCTTAATTTCTTACAGAATATTTTGTAGGTTTCATTGTACAGGCATTTCACACATTTTGTCAGATTCATTCCTAAGTATTCCATATTTCTTGTGATACAGTAAAGATTCTTTTTAAATTCTATTTCTGACTGATCTATTTCTATTTCTGATTGCTAGTATATACAAATACACTTGATTTTTTATGTTTATCTTGTATCCTGCAACCTTGCTAAACTCACTTATTAGTTCAAGTGCATTATTTGTAGATTTCATCAAATTTTCTACATAAACAATCATGTCATCTGAGAACAAAGGAGGTTTACTTCTTCATTTCCAATCTAGGTGTCTACGTGGAGGTGTGTTTGCATTTGTATGGTGGTGGTGATATGTGTTCCTCTGTGTGAGTCTGCATATGCTTGTTGTGTGTGTGAGTGTGCCTATTGTAGTTCCTGTCTTTGTGTGTCCTGAAGATACTCAGTGTCTTTCTTCTTCAACTCTCCTTTTCTGTGGCAGAGACAATGAGAGTAACAGAGAGAGGGGATAAGAAAGACAACACCAGTGAGGCCCAGAGACGGGGGTAAAACAGGTGGAGGAAGGAAGAAAGACTGTGATCTGGGGACATAAAGACAGCCAGTTGAGGGGCCTGTCTCTCTTAGACTCTGTCTTTCTGAGTGAGCTACACAGTTCTCTCCTTGTCTTTTTCTGTCTGTCTCCCACTGTGGGGTGTCTTTTTCTGGTCTTCTCTGCATCTCTCTGTCTTGCATTCTCCCTCTTGCTTGATATCTCTGGCTCTTTCTCTAGACTCTGAGTTGCAGGAGCACAGAGTCTCATTCCAATTTGATCTCGGCCCACTAGGCCCGGGTCTGCCCTAGCGGGGTTCAGTCCATAATTGCCCAATATGTGAATGAATGTGTCCATGTCTGCCTGCCTATCAGCCTCTTTCTTTCTCTCTCCTTTAAAATGAAGAACTAGCATCTCACTTGTGAAGCTCAACAAACTGCTTGACACCACGAAAGATCCTCATCTAAGGCGTGGGTGTGGCTGAGTCACCCCTCAAGTGTGAGAGTGAGGCAGGGACAATGCTTTACATGAGTCTGAAAGTCAAAGCTGCCGGGTCCAGTCTCACCCCATATTTCTCCCACTCAGGAGAAGTGGAATGACAATTCTGACCTCTTGAATCCAGGGGTGGAACCTTAACTCTCCTGACCTTGGAAAGGTGCTACCATGGACTTTCCTGACCCCAGGTCCTGGTTCTTGCTGTGTTGTGTGATCAGGCACTGAGCTTGGGTCCTCATTCCTGCCCTGGGATCGCTGGTGGGGACAGGTAGAGTGCTTTACACAGAGTAAATCACTTAATCCTCATAGTTTAAGGTAGGTATTGTTGTCATCCCCACTTCATATATGGGGAGAGCGAGGCACACAGAGGTTGAGAGTGTTGCCCAAGATGACATGGCAGGTTAGAACCGCATTGTGCAATGTGGTAGCCATGTGCCGCAAGCGACTACTAAGTACTTGAAATATACTTAGTGGGACTAATTAAAATTTAACTTTAATTAGAAAATTGATACTGAATTCAGTTATTGGAAATATTCTAAGTACAGTCGGAAAAACTTGGGTATGTGAATCTGCATTGTTAACTTAATTTTCATGGCCTCTAAATACATATCAAATATTTCTGAAGAAAACTTATGATCCCAATTAAAATGTGCTGTAAGTGCAAAATACACAGCAGATTGAAAAGACTTATAATGAATAAAGATACCATTTGAGGCAGAGGCAGAAACAGAGAAAGCCAGAGACAGGGAGAGGTCAAGAAATAAATAAGAGATGTAACACATAGATGGAGGCATACAAAGAGAAGCTGCAAGAGAGACAGAGACAGAAAACAGGGGAGCAAAAGAGACAGAGATAAAAACACACAGGAGCACGGGGCCTGCAAAGGGTGAGGGCAGGGCTGGCACCTGTGAAAAGCTTGTTATTATATGTGAAAGTGTGTTTCTTTTATTATGTTTTTTTAAAGCTTGTTATTATATGTGAAAGTGTGTTTCTTTTATTATGTTTTTATTTTTAACAGCTTCTTGAGGTATAATTGACATACAATAAATTGCACGTATTTAAAGTGTACAATATGATCAATTCTGACATGTTGCACACCTGTGAAACCATCGCCACAATCAAGATAATGAACATATCCATCACCCCAAAGTCTCCTGATGCCCTTCTGTAACTCCACCCTGACCGTACTTCCAACCCCCTCCCCAGGCAACCACTGATCTGAGTTTGTCCCTAGAAATTAGCCAGCAATTTCTAAATTTTGTATAAATAGAATCATACATTATGTCCTCTTTTGGATCTGATGTCTTCCACTCGGCATAATCATTTTGAAGTCTGGAGTAGGCTGAATAATGCACTCCCAAATATGTCTATATCCTAATTCCTACAACCTGTGAATATGAACTTACCTGGTAAAATGAACTTTGTAAACAGGATTAAATTAATGTTCATCAAGTGGTGAGATTATCCAAGTAGGCCAGGGATGTAATCACAAGGATCTTTGTAAAAAAGAGGCAAGAAGCTCAAAGTGAGCAGTAGGAGAGGTGATGATGGAAAGCAAGAGGTTGTAGTGACATGAAGAGGCCCTGAGCTAAGGAATGCAACTTCCAGAAGAATACAACCATGTCAACACCTTGATTTTAGCCCAGTGAGATTGATTTTGGCCTCTGAACTCCAGAACTGTAAGAGAATAAATTGTTTTGTTTTATGCCACTAAGTTTGTGGTGATTTATGGAAGCACTACTAAGAGACTAATATAAGGTTTGCTCATGTTGTTGCAGATGTCAGTCTCTCATTCGTTTTCATTACTAAGAGTACTCCATTGTATGGACACTCCACTGTTTGATTACCCGTGGATGTGTTGATGGCCATTTGGGTTGCTTCCAGTTTGAAGCTATTATAACTCTAGCTGCTCATGAATATTTGCATACAAGTGTTTGTGTGTACATATACTTTCATTTCTCTTGAGAAAATACCTATTTGTGGAATGGTTGGGTCATATGATACATATATACATTTTCTAAGAAACTGTCAACCTGTTTGCCAAAGTGGTTATAAGATTTTACATTCCCAGCAGCTGTGTATGAGAGTTCCAGTTGCTCCACATCCTGGTCAACAGCAATCTTTTGTGGTACAGTGGTATGGTCAGTCTATTTAATTTTAGCCATTCTGATAGGTGTATAGTGGTATCTCATTGCAATTTTAATTTTAATTTCCATAATGACTAATGGTGCTGTACATCTCTTAATGTGCTAATTTGTCCTATGTATGTCATCTTTGGTGAAGTGTCTGATCAATTTTTTGTCCACTTAAATTAGGTTGTTTGTTTCCTTACTATTGTGTTTTGAAAGTTATTTATTTATTCTGGAGACAAAGCCTTTGTCAGATATGTGACTTGTAAATATTTTCTCCCAGTCTATGGCTTGTCTTCTTGTTCTCTTAACAGCTTCTTTTGAGGAGCAAACATTTTTAATTCTGATAAAGCTCAACTTATCATTCTTTATAGATTACACTTTTTTAATTTTTATTTTTTCCGATGTACATATTTCGAATTCTGTATACATTACATCATGTTCACCACCCGAACACTAATTATAGTGCATCCCCTCACATGTGAGCCTAATCACCCCTTTTGCCCTACCCACCCCCTTCCCCAATGGTAACCGCCAGTCCAATCTCCAATGCTATGTGTGTTTTTTGTCATTTTTATCTTCTACTTATGAGTGAGATCATATGGTATTTGACCTTGAGGGTATTACGCTGAGTGAAATAAGTCAGAGGGAGAAAGTCAAAGTCAAATAGATTACACTTTTAGTGTCATATCTCAAAATATTTCCCCACTCAAGGTAACAAAGATCTGATCCTACATCTTTTCCTAGAAGTTTTACATTTATGTCTATGATCCATTTGTAGTCAATTTCCACATGAGATAATAGATATGGATCAAAATTCCTTTCTTGGCATATAAATATCCAATTTTTTCATGACTATTTGTTGAAAGTATTGCTTATCCACTGAATTGCCTTTGCACCTTATTAAAAAATCGATGAACATATAGGTGTGTCAATTTGTGGGCTCTCTATTTTTCTAGTCTTTATGTTGTTGACCTTGATCCCAGTACCAAACTGTCTTGATTGTAGACTTATCTTTCCTGAGGCCCGGTGTTTTAGTCCTTCAACACTAGCTTTCTTTTTCAAAATTGTATTCCTTGAAGTCTTTTGCATTTATGCCTGAATTTTTAAATCTGCAAATAGAAAAAGCCTGCTGAGAGTTTGTTTGGTATTGCTCTGAATTCATAGGGAATTACTATCTTAACCATATGAGTCTTCTGACCAGTGAAGACAGTACATAGCTACATTAATTTCATCTTTGTGGTAGGCAGAATAATGGCTCCCCCAAAGATGTCCACATCCTAATTCTCAGAGCCTGTGAATCTTTTAGGTTAGATGGTAAGGGAGAATTATTGTTGCAGATGGAATTAAGGTTACTAATTAGCTGAATTTAAGATCAGGACGGTATTCTGGTTTATCCAGGTGGATGTGATGCAATCCTGAGGGTCCTTAAACCCAGTAGTATAAAGATACACATTTGATTTTTTATGTTGCTTTTGTGTCCCTAATGATTGATAATGCTGATCATTTTTTATATGCCTGTTGACCATTTGTACATCTTCATTGGAGAAAAGTCCATTCATGTGCTTTGCTCAATTTTCAATCAGGTTGTTTCTTTGCTCTTGAGTAGTAGGAGTTCTTTATATATTCCGGATATTAACCCCTGATCATATATATTATCTGCAAATATTTCCCCATCCTATAAGTTGCCATTTCACTCTACTTATTGTGTCCTTTGACACAATAAAACTCAGGTGAGTGAAAAAGGGAGGAAGAAGAGAAGGATCATAGGGAAATTTGACTATAGAAGAATGGTCAGAGAGATACAATATTGCTGATCCTGAGATGGAGAAAAGGGCCATAAGCCAAGGAATGCAGGCAGCCTCTAGAAGCTGGAAAAAGGCAAGAAAACAGATTCTCCCCTAGATTTTCCAGAAAGGAACCCAGTCCTGCTGAAACCTTGATTTTAGCTCAGTGAGACCCACATTGAACTTCTGATCTACAGACCTAAGGATCATAAATTTGTGTTGGTTTACATCACTGAATTTCTGATATTTGTTATAGAAGCAATAAAAACTAATACAATCTTCTGTAATTTCTTTCAACAATGTTTTGTAGATTTCAGTGTACAGGCCTTTTCCATATTTTGCCAGATTTATTCCTAAGTATTTCATCTTTTTGATGATATAGCAAATATTCTTTTAAAATATCTATTTCTGATTGATCATTGGTAGTATAAAGATACACATTTGATTTTTTATGTTGCTTTTGTGTCCCTAATGATTGATAATGCTGATCATTTTTTATATGCCTGTTGACCATTTGTACATCTTCATTAGAGAAAAGTCCATTCATGTGCTTTGCTCAATTTTCAATCAGGTTGTTTCTTTGCTCTTGAGTAGTAGGAGTTCTTTATATATTCCGGATATTAACCCCTGATCATATATATTATCTGCAAATATTTCCCCATCCTATAAGTTGCCATTTCACTCTACTTATTGTGTCCCTTGATGCACAGAAGTTGTTAACTTTGATGCAGTCCAATTTGAATGTAAGACTTGAAGCCATAAAACTCCTAGAATAAAACATAGGCAGTATACGCTTTGATATTGGTTTTTGCAGCACCTTTTCAACTACCGTGTCTACTCAGGAAATGGGGACAAAAGAAAAAGTTAACAAATGGGAATACATCAAACTAAAAAGCTTCTGCAAAGCAAAGTAAACCATGAACAAAATCAGAAGACAACCAACCAACTTGGAGAAAATATTTGCAAATCACTTATACAACAAGGGGCTGACGTCCAAAATATATAAAGAGCTCATACAACTAAGCAACAAAAAAAAAAAAACAAAACCCAATCAAAAAATGGTCAGAGGATATGAACAAACATTTTTCCAAAGAAGGTATACAGATGGTCGACAAACACATGAAATCATGTTCAACATCACTACCTATTATGGAAATGCAAATCAAAACTACAATTAGATATCACCATACAACTGTCAGAACAGCTAAATTACCAAGACAAATAAAAACAAATTTTGAAGAGGATGTGAAGAAAAGGGAAACCTCATACACTGTTGGTGGGAATGCAAACTAGGGCAACCACTATGGAAAACAGTATGGATATTTATCAAAAAATTGAAAATAGAAATACCACGTGATTTACCTATCCCACTACCCAAAGAACTTGAAATCTATGGTCCAAAGAGATTTATACACCCTTATGTTCATTGCAGCATTATTCACAACAACCAAGATGTGGAAGCAGCCCAAGTGCGCTTCTATGGATGAATGGACAAAGAAGATGTGGTATATACATCTACATATAATATACAATGGAATACTACTCCACCATAAAAAAAAAAAGACAAAATCTTCCCATTTGCAACAACATGGATGGACCTTGAGGGTATGATGTTAAGTGAAATAAGCCAGACAAAGACAAGTATTGCATGATTTCACTCATATGTAGATGATAACAAATACATGGATAAATAGAACAGATCAGTGGTTACCGAGGCGAAGGGATTTTGGGAGTGGGAGAAAGGGGAAAGGGGCACATGTGTACGACCATAGGAAAAATTAGACTACTGGTGGTGAGCACAATGACGTCTATTCAGAAATTGGTAAATAATAATGTACACCGAATTTTCACAATGTTATGAACCCTTATGATCTCAATAAAATTACTGGAAAAACAAAGAAATGAAGAGTATAATACTGGAAATGGAAAATTCACTAGAGGGAATCAATAGCAAAGTAGATGATACAGAAGAATGAATCAGCAAACTGAGTGAAAAACTAGAGGAAATCACCTGAGCTGAACAGATAAAAGAAAAAAGAATTGAAAAGAATGAATATAGTCTAAAGGACCTCTAGGACAACATCAAGCACACTAACATCTGTATTATAGGTGACCCAGAAGGAGAAGAGAGAGACAAAGGGGAAGAGAAGCCATTTGAAGAAATAATCGCTGCAAACTTTTCTAACTTAAGGAAGGAAACAGACATCCAGGTACAGGAAACACGAAGAGCATCAAACAAGATAAACCCAAAGAGGCCCACACTAAGACATATTATAATTAAAATGTCAACAGTTAAAGATAAAGAAAGAATCCTAAAAGCTGCAAGAGAAAGTCAATAAGATACATACAAAGGACACCCCATAAGGCTATCAGCTGACTTCTCAGCAGAAAGCTTACAGGCTATAAGGGAGTGGCATGATGTATTTAAAGTGTTGAAGGGAAAACCTACAGCCAAGAATATCTACCTTGAAAGGTTAGCATTCAGAATGGAAGGAGAGATAAAGAGTTTCTCAGTGAGGATGGCCCGGTGGCATAGTGGTTAAGTTCACATGCACCACGTCCATGGCCCGGGATTCCTCAGTTTGAATCCCAGGTACAGATCTAGCACAACTTATCAAGCTATGCTGTGGCAGGCATCTCACATATAAAATAGAGGAAGATGGGCACAGATGTTAGCTCAGGGCTAATCTTCCTCAAAAATAAAAAATTTTTAAAAAGTTTCTCAGACAAGCAAAAACTAAAGGAGTTTATCACCAAGAAACCAGCCTTAAAAGAAATGCTAAAGGGACTTATTTAAGTGGAAAAGGGAAGATCACAAATAGAAATAAGAAAGTTAGCCCAAAAAAAGCAACAAAATCACTGGTAAGGCAAATATAGAGTAAAACTAGCACATCAACAACCTAGGAAGCTAATATTAAGATCAAAAAACATAAGTACTTACCCACAACATGACTAACAAAAATGTACAACTGAAATCTCACAAGGTTGTAATCTATCATAACATTAATAAAAAGAAAAAAACATAAGTACTAAAATTATCTATTTCCATAATAAAAGAGTAATGAATACACATGCACAAAAAAAGAGGTTAGAAATGATATAAAAAACATAAAATGTGAGGAGGGCTGTAAAAGAGTAGAGCTTTTAGCAAGAGGCCAAACTGAAGAGACCATTAACTCAATATAAATTGCTATATACATAGGTTATTATACATGAACCTCATGGCAATCACAAATAAGAAGCCTATCACAAATATACAAAAAATTAGGAGAAATGAACCCAAACATAATGCTACAGAAAGCCATCAAATCACAATGGAATAGAGCCAGAGAAGAAAGGAACAGAGAAGAACTACTAAAACACCCCTCAAAAAAAGTAACAAAGTGGTAAGAAGTACATTCTTACCAATAGCTACTTTAAATGTCAATGGACCAAATACTCCAATAAAAAGGCATAGGGTGGCTGATTGGATAAAAATACAAGATCCATATACGTGCTGCATATAAGAGACACATTTCAGACCTAAAGACACTCACAAACTGAAAGTGAAGGGATGGAAAAAGATGCAAATGGCAATGAAAAGAAAGCTGGGGTAACAATACTTATAAAAATAGACTTTAAAACAAAAACCGTAACAAGGAACAAAGAAGGGCACTACATAATGATAAAGGGAACAATCCAACAAGAGGATACAACTCTTGCAAATATCTATACACCCAACAGAAGAGCACCTGACTACATAAAGCAATTAATAACAGACATAAAAGGAGAAATAGACAGTAACACAGTGATAGTAGGTGACTTTGACACACCACTTACACCAATGGATAGGTCATCCAAACAGAAGATCAATAAGGAAACATTGGCCTTAAATGATACATTTGACCAGAAGGACTTAGTAGACATTTACAGAACATTCTATCCAAAAACCATATTTAAAATGCACATGGAACATTCTCCAGGATAGATCAAATATTAGGCCACAAAACAAGTCTCAATAAATTTAAGAAGATTGAAATACTGCCAAGCATCTTTCTGATCACAATGATATGAAACTAGAAATCAACTACAGGAAGAAAATCAGAAAAGCCACAAATATGTAACTATTAAACAAAATACTACTGAAAAATGAGTGGGTCAATGAAGAAATCAAAAAATACCTAGAGACAAATGAAAATGAAAGTACAACATGCCAAAATTTATGAGATACAGCAAAAGCTGTTCTAAGAGGAAAGTTTACAGGCCAACCTCAACAAATAAAAAAATCTCAAATAAACAATCTAAGAGTGCACCAAAAGAACTGGAAAAGGAAGAACAAACAAAGCTCAAAATAGGTAGAAGAATGCACATAATAAAAATCAGAGCATAAATAAACGAAATAGAGAAAAAAATAATAGAAAAAAAACAAATGAAACTAAAAGCTAGTTATTCAAAAGGACAAACAAAATTGACAAACCTTTAGCTAGCGTCACTAAGGAAAAAAGAGAGAAGGTTAAAATAAATAAAATTGGAAATAAAAGATTATGAGAATACTATGAAAAGCTATACTCCAACAAATTAGATAATCTAGAAGAAATGGATAAATTCTTAGAATCTACAACTTTCCAAAACAGAATCAAGAAGAAATAGAGAATTTGAATAGACCAAACACCCATAAGGAGATCAAAACAATAATCAAAAACCTCCCAAAACAATAAAAGTCCTGGACCAGACAGCTTCCCTGGTGAATTCTACCAAACATTCAAAGAAGAAAATGCCTATCCTTCTCAAATTCTTCCAAAAAATTGAAGAGGAGGGGAAGCTTCCTTACTCATTCTATGAAGCTGACAGTACCCTGATTTTTAAAAAAAAGCAGACAAGGACAACAAAAAAGAAGAAAATTACAGGCCAATATCACTGATGGACATCAACAGAAAAATCTTCAACAAAATACTAGCAAATTGAATACAACAATACATTAAAAAGATCATACATCATGATCAAGTGAGATTCATTCCACAGATGCAGGGATGGTACAACATCTTCAAATCAATCAATGTGATACACCACTTTAACTGAATGAAGAATAAAAATCACATGATCTCAATAGATGCAGAGAAAGTATCTGACAAGATATAGCATCCGTTTATGATAAAACCTCCGAATATAATGGGAGTAGAAGGAAAATACCTCAACATAATAAGGTCATATATGGCAAACCCACAGCTGATAGTATTCTCAATGGAGAAAAACTGAAACCTGCCCCTCTAAGAACAGGACCCCAACAAGGGTGCCCATTTTCACCACTCATTTAACAAAGTATTGGAAGTCCTAGCCAGAGCAATCAGAAAAAGAAAAGGGATCAAAATTGGAAAGAGAAAACTGAAACTGTCACTATTTCCAGATGACATGTTTTTATAGAGAGAAAATCCTAAAGAATCCCCTAGAAAACTTTTAGAAATAATAAATGAATACAGAAAAGTTTCAGGATACGAAATCAACATACAAACATCAGTTGTGTTTCGATACACTAACAATGAAGTAGCAGAAAGAGAAATTAAGAATATAATCTCACTTACAAATGCAACAAAAAGAATGACATACATAGGAATAAACTTAATCAAAGAGGTGAAAGACATATACCCTGAAAACTATAAAACTTTGTTAAAAGAAATTGAACAAGACACAAAGAAATGGAAAGGCACTTCATGCTCTTGGATTGGAAGAATTAACATAGTTTAAATGTCCATACTTGCTAAATCAATCTACAGATTCAATGCATCCCTATCAAAGTTTCAACAACATTTTTCACAGAAATAGAACAAAGAATCGTAAAATGTTTTTTCTTTTGAGGAAGATTAGCCCTGAGATAACTGCTGACAGTCCTATTCTTTTTGCTGAGGAAGACTGGCCCTGAGCTAACATCCATACCCATCTTCCTCTACTTTATATGTGGGATGCCTACCACAGCATGGCTTAGCCAAGCAGTGCCGTGTCTGCACCCAGGATCCGAACCAGTGAACCCCGGGCCACCATGAAGTGGAACGTGCGAATTTAACTGCTGCGCCACTGGGCCGGCCCCAAGAATCCTAAAATTTATATGGAACAACAAAAGACCCAAATACCCAAGGAAACCTGAGAAAAAGAATAAAGCTGGAGGTATCACACTCCCTGATTTCAAACTATACTACAAGGGCTGGCCCCATGGCCAAGTAGTTAAGTTCTCATGCTCCACTTCAGGAGCCCAGGGTTTCACCAGTTCGGATCCTGGATGCAGACATGCCACCATTTATTAGGCCATGTTGAGGCAGTGTCCCATATACCACAACTAGAAGGACCCACAACTAAAATATACAACTATGTACTGGGGGGATTTGGGGAGAAAAAGCAGGAAAAAAAGGAAAAGAAAAAAACAAGATTGGTAACAGTTGTTAGCTCAGGTGCCAATCTTTAAATATATATATATACTACAAAGCTATAGTAACCAAAACAGCACAGTACTGCACAAAAACAGACACACAGATCAGTGGAACAGAATTGAGAGCCCAGAAATAAACCCACACATCTAGGGACAACTAATTTTTGACAAGGGAGCCAAGAACATACAATGAAGAAAGGAAAGTCTCTTCAGTAAATGGTGCTGGGGAAAACTGGACTGCCACAGGCAAAGGAATGTAGGTAGACCATTATATGATACCACACGCAAAAATTAACTCAAAATGGATTAACGACTTGAATGTAACACCTGAAATCATGAAACATCTAGAAGGAAACATAGGCAGTATGGTCTTTGACATCAGTCTTAGCAGCATATTTTTAAGTACCATATCTGACCGGGCAAGGGAAACAATAGAAAAAAATTAACTAAAGGGATTACATCACTAAAAAGCTTCTGCACAGCAAAGGAAACCAACAACAAGACAAAAAGACAACCTAAGAATTGGGAGAAGATATTTGCAAACCATATGTCTGACAAGGGGTTAACATCCAAAATAGATAAAGAATTCATACATCTCAACATCAATAAAACTAACAACCCAATTAAAAACTGGGTGAAATATCTGAACAGACATTTCTACAAAGAAGATATACAGATGGCCAACAGGCACATGAAAACATCTTCAACATCACTAACTATCAGGGAAATGCAAAGTACAATTACAATGAGATATCACCTTATGCCCATCAGAATGGTTATACTTAATAAGATGGGAAATAACAAGTGATAGAGAGGATGTGGAGAAAATGGAACTCTCATGCACTGCTGGTAGGAGTACAAACTGGTGGAGCCACGATGGAAAACAGTATGGAGATTCCTCAAAAAATTCAGAATAGAACTATCATAGTATCCAGCTATTGTGTTTCTGTGTATTTATCCAAAGAACATGAAAACATGAATGCAAAAAGATACATGCACCCCTATGTTCATTGCAGCATTATTCACAATAGCTAAGACTTGGAAGCAACTTAGTTGCGCATCAAAGGATGAATGCATAAAGAACATATGGTATATATACACAAAGGATTACTACTCAACCATAAAAAAGGACAACATCTGGCCATTTGTGACAACGTGGATGGACCTTGAGGGTATTATGCTAAGTGAAGTCAGTCAGAGAGAAAGTCAAATACCATATGATCTCACTCATAAATAGAAGACAAAAACAGCAACAAATAAACACATAGCAACAGAGATTGGATTGGTGGTTACTGGAGGGGAAGAGGAGAGGGGAAGGGTAAAAGGGGTTCTTAGGCAAATGTGCGTGGTGATGGATGGTAATTATTCTTTGGCTGGTGAGCATGATCTTATTTATAGAGAAATCAAAATAGACTGATGTACACACAAAATGTATATGATATTATAAACCAATAGTACCACAATAAATAAAAAAACTAAAAAAAAAATAAATTTAACTTCATGCCAATGAAAGTTTCCATCCCAGGCCATCACAGTCCTGTAGAGATGGGGACTTTCAGAGACTCTATCCTGACACAGGCAGAAACAGGGTAAACAGCATGGTAGTCATCAATTTAACCCTCACATCATTGGCCAAAGCAAGTGTCTCCCAAGTCAACGTGGCAGAGATGTTTAAGCACCCAGGGATTTTTAAACAATATTTGTGAACAATAACGTACTTTACCACACTCAGTGGGGCAGCTCTCTGGGCCCCTCCCTTTCCCACTGAGGCTGCAGGTCCACACTATGGCCCAGCTCAGGGACATGTTTGCTGTCCACCCTCAGTTATGCCAGTGACACGAGCCTGTGCTGAAGTCAACAGTGGATCCTGAGGTCTCCCTCTAGATGGGACACTTTTATGATGGTGGATCCCGTTTTCCAGGAAGTTATGAGTGGGGCATGTGAGACCCAGAAACTTAAGTTCGAAGATGGGTGGGTGGTGCTTTCAAAATGTCTGTCAGGTGTGATGGGGCCACTGACCAAGGAGAACTGCCCCTGGTGGTGTTGTTGGAACAGATTGTGGGAGGATTACCCATTAGCTGCTGATTGTAGGTACATCAGGGGTCCCGAGGGAGGGCCAAGTTGACCAGACAATTGGGGCACTCAGAAGCTTAGAGAAGTGGCTGTGCATCATCCATTCAGAAGTAGTTCAATATTTTAACAGCCAGTCCAGATACTGGTGCCCACCTATTGCATATGAATCCAAAATGGGGGCCACTGAGGTTTCAGCTCCCCTCTACCTCTCGCTCATGGCTTCTCATACCCAGGGAACACCAGCATTGATTTTTCCAGTCTTTTCACATTGTCTCATAAATTGACTTAGTTGAGAATATACTTAACTAGAGACACAAACGAAATAGAAATTGTGAGACAGGCAAAGACACGGACCAAGAGAGACAGAGGGCATGAGAAGAGGTGGGACAGAGAGAAACACACACACACTTCTGTTGTTGGTATTGAGGACAAGAACAGGAGCAGAGACAGCTCACGTGTAAATCTATATAAATGAGCACGTAAATGTTATGGGAGAGAGGGTGTGGGGCAACCAAGTTCTTTCCTAGGGCTCCCCTCAATGATCCCCTCCCCACCGCTTATGTTTTCAGGAAAACTTATCTGTCTGGGGGAGAGCTTGGCCTACTTAGGGCTCTTCCTCTTCTTGAACTCAATGCTGCAGAACTTCTCCTTGGGCTCTCCCAAGGCCCCCGAAGACATTGACCTCACACCAAGGATAAACGGGTTGGCAAAACCGCCCCCTGTGTTCCAGCTGTGCTTCCTGTCGTGCCGGGGAGGGGTACAAGGGATGCAGATCCCCTCAGAGTTTTTGCATCCAGCCCCCGCCTCTGCCCATGGTGAATCTGTGGAGGTCTCATGACTCCTCGCTGCTCACTCACCCTTGTGGAAAGTACTGTCTCTAGTTTTTCCTTCGTCCGGATTGTTGTAGTCACCATTTATCCC
>NC_060279.1:96473123-96477996 GCF_021613505.1 Equus quagga | reverse complement strand
GGGATAAATGGTGACTACAACAATCCGGACGAAGGAAAAACTAGAGAAAGTACTTTCCACAAGGGTGAGTGAGCAGCGAGGAGTCAGGAGACCTCCACAGATTCACCGTGGGCAGAGGCGGCTGCTGGATGCAAAGACTCTGTGGGGATCTGCGTCCCTTGTACCCCTCCCCGGCACGGCAGGAAGCACAGTTGGAACACATGGGGCGGTTTTGCCAACCCGTTTATCCTTGGTGTGAGGTCAATGTCTTCGGGGGCCTTGGGAGAGCCCAAGGAGAAGTTCTGCAGCATTGAGTTCAAGAAGAGGAGGATCCCTAAGTAGGCCAAGCTCTCCCCCGGACAGATAAGTTTTCCTGCAAGCATAAGTGGTGGGGAGGGGATCATTGAGGGGAGCCCTAGGAAAGAATTTGGTTGCCCCACACCCTCTCTCCCATAACATTTGCGTGCTCATTTATATAGATTTACATGTGAGCTGTCTCTGCTCCTATTCTTGTCCTCGATACCAACAACTCAAGTGTGTGTGTGTGTGTGTTTCTGTCTGTTGCACCTCTTCTCAGCCTATCCCATACCATGCTCTCTGTCTCTCTTGGTCCGTGTCTTTGCCTGTCTCACAATTTCTATTTCCTTTGTCTCTCTAGTTAAGTATATTCTCAACTAAGCCAATTTATGAGACAGTGTGAAAAGACTGGAAAAGTCCCTGCTGGTGTTCCCTGGGTATGAGAAGCCATGAGAGAGAGGTAGAGGGGAGCTGAAACCTCAGGGGCCCCCATCCTGGATTCATATGCAGTAGGTGGGCACCAGTATCTGCACTGGCTGTTAAAATATTGAACTACTTCTGAATGGATGATGCACAGCCACTTCTCTAAGCTTCTGAGTGACCCAATTGTCTGGTCAACTTGGCCCTCTCGGGACCCCAGATGCGCCTACAATCAGCAGCTAATGGGTAAGCCACCAGGGGCAGTTCTCCTTGGTCAGTGGCCCCATCACAGCTGATAAGCATTTTGAATAGCACCACCCTCCCACCTTCGACCTTAAGTTTCTTCCTCTCATATGCCCCACTCATATCTTCCTGCAAAACGGGATCCACCATCACAAAAGTGTGCCATCTAGATGGAGACCTCAGGATCCACTATTGCCTTCAGCACAGGCTCGTGTCACTGGCATAACTAAGGATGGGCAGCAAACATGTCCCTGAGCTGGGCCATAGTGTGGACCTGCAGCCTCAGTGGGAAAGGGAGGGGCCCAGAGAGCTGCCCCACTGAGTGTGGTAAAGTCCATTATTGTTCACAAATGTTGTTCAAAAATCCCTGGGTGCTTAAACATCTCTGCCACATTGAACTTGGGAGACACTTGCTTTGGCCAATGACGTGAGCGTTAAATTGATGTCTACCACACTGTTTACCCTGTTTCTGCCTGTGTCAGGATAGAGTCTCTGAAAGTCCCCATCTCTACAGGACTGTGATGGCCTGGGATGGAAACTTTCATTAGCATGAAATTAAATTTATTTTTTTAAATTTTTTAATTTATTGTGGTACTATTGGTTTATAACATCATATACATTTTGTGTATACATCAGTCTATTTTGATTTCTCTGTAAATAACATCATGCTCACCAGCCAAAGAATAATTACCATCCATCACCACATACATTTGCCTAAGAACCTTCCCCTCTCCTCTTCCCCTCCAGTAACCACCAACCCAATCTCTGTTGCTGTGTGTTTGTTTGTTGCTGTTTTTATCTTCTATTTATGAGTGAGATCATACGGTATTTGACTGACTTCGCTTAGCATAATACCCTCAAGGTCCTTCCACGTTGTCACAAATGGCCAGATCTCGTCCTTTTTTTATGGTTGAGTAGTATCCCTTTGTGTATATATACCATATCCTCTTTATGCATTCATCCTTTGATGTGCAACTAGGTTGCTTCCAAGTCTTAGCTATTGTGAATAATGCTGCAATGAGCGTAGGGGTGCATGCATGCTTATGCATTCGTGTTTTTCACATTCTTTGGATAAACACTCAGCAGTGGAACAGCTGGATCTTATGGTAGTTCAACTCTTAATTTTTTGAGGAATCTCCATACTGTTTTCCACAGTGACTGCAAAAGATAGCACTCCCACAAGCAGAGTATGAGAGTTCCACTTTCTCTACATCCACTCCAACACTTATTATTTCCTATCTTGTTAATTAGAGCCATTCTGATATGAGTGAGGTGATATCACATTATACTTTTTTTTGCATTTCCCAGATAATTAATGATGTTGAACATCTTTTCGTGTGCCTGTTGGCCATCTGTCTGTCTTCTTTGGAGAAATATCTATTCAGATCTTTGGCCCATTTTTTAATTACGTTGTTATCTGGTTGTTGTTGAGATGTATGAGATCTTTGTATATTTTGGATATTAACCCCTTATGAGGTATATGGTTTGTAAATATCTTCTGCCAATTGTTATGTTGTCGTTTCATTTTGTTGATGGTTTCCTTTAGTGTGCAGAAGCTTTTTACTTTGATGTAGTCCCGTATGTTTTTGTATTTTTTCCCTTCCCTGGTCAGACATGGTACTTGAATATATGCTGCTAAGACCAATGTCAAAGACAATACTGCTTGGATTTTCCTCTGGAATTTTCATGGTTTCATGCCTTACATTCAAGTGTTTAATCCATTTTGAGTTAATTTTTGTGTATTGTATAAGATAACAGTCTACTTTAATTCTTTGGTATGTGGCTGTCCAGTTTTCCCAAAACAATTTTTGAAGACTCTTTCCTTTCTCCATTGTATGTTCTTGGCTCCTTTGTAAAAAAATTAGCTGTCCATAGATGTGTAGGCTTATTTCTGGGTTCGTGATTCTGTTCCACTGATCTCTGTCTGTTTTAGTGCCAGTACCATGCTGTATTGATCATGATAGGTTTTTAGCATATTTTGAAGTCAGGGAGTGTGATACCTCCAGCTTTGCTCTTTTTTCTCAGGATTCCTTTGACTATTTGGCGTCTTTTATTGTTCCATAAGAATTTTAGGATTCTTTTTACTATTTCTGTGAAAAACGTCATTGGAACTTTGGTAGGAATTGTATCTATTCTGTAGATTGCTTTAAGGAGTATGGGCATTTTAGCTATCATAATTCTTCCAATCCAGTGTACAGATCTTTCACCTCTTTGGTTAAGTTTATTCCTAAGTATTTTAATTTTTCGTTGCAATTGTAAATGGGATTGTATTCTTAATATCTCTTTCTGCTACTTCCTTGTTAGTGTATAGAAACGCAAGTGATTTCTCTATGTTGATTTTGTATCCTGCAACTTTACCGTATTCATTCGTTCTTTTGAAAAGTTCTTTTCGTGGATTCTTTAAGGTTTTCTATTTATAAAAGCATGTCATCTGCAAATAGTGACAGTCTCATTTCTTCCTTTCCAATTTGGATCCCTTTTATTTCTTTTTCTGGCCTGATTGCTCAGGCTAGGACTTCCAATACTTTGTTAAATGAGTGGTGACAGTGGGCATCCTTGTCTGGTTCCTCTTCTTAGAGGGATAGCTTTCAGTTTTTCTCCATTGAGAATGATACTAGCTGTGGGTTTGTCATACGTGGCCTTTGTTATGTTCCAGTAAGTTCCATCTATACCCATTTTATTCAGGGTTTTTATCATAAATAGATGCTGTAGCTTGTCAAATGCATTCTCTACATCTATTGAGATGATCATGTGATTTTTGTTCTTCATTTTGCTAATGTGGTCTATCACATTGATTGATGTGCAGATGTTGAACCATCCCTGCATCTCTGGAATAAATACCAGTTGATCATGGTGTATGATGTTTTTAATTTGTTGTATTCTGTTTGCTAGTACAATGTTGAGGATTTCTTTAATTGAAGTTCATCAGTGATAGTGGCCTGTAATTTTCTTTTTTTGTGTTGTCCTTCTCTGGTTTTGGTATCAGGGTAAGTTTGGCTTTGTAGAATGAGTTAGGAGGCTTCCCCTCGTCTTCAGTTTTTTGGAAGAGTTTCAGAAGGATATGTATTAAGTCTTCATTGAATGTTTGGTAGAATTCACCAGGGAAGCCGTCTGGTCCTGGACTTTTATTTTTTGGGAGGTTTATGATTGCTGTTTCAATCTCCTTACTGGTGATTGGTTTATTCAAATTCTCTACTCCTTCTGGGTCCAGTTTTGGAAGGTAGTATGTTTCTAAGAATTTATCCATTTCTTCTACATTATCAAATTTGTTGGGGTATAGCTTTTCATAGTATTCTCTTATTATCTTCTGTATTCTGAGGTGTCCGCTGTAATTACTCCTCCTTCATTTCTGATTTTATTTATTTGAGCCTTCTCTCTTTTTCTTGGTGCGTCTAGAAAGGGTTTGTCAACTTTGTTTATCTTTTCAAAGCACCAGCTCTTGGTTTCAGTAATTTTCTCTGCTGTTTTTTTATCTCTATTTTGTTTATTTCTGCTCTGATTTTTATTATTTCCTTCCTTCTGCTGATTTGAGGCTTTGTTTGTTCTTCCTTTTCCAGTACGATTAGATGCACTGTTAGATTGTTTATTTGGGATTTTTCTTCTTCGTTGAGGTAGACCTGAATTGCTACAAACTTCCCTCTTAGAACTGCTTTCGCCATATCCCATAATTTTGGCACATGGTATTTTCATGTTCATTTGTCTCCAGGAATTTTTTCATTTCTCCATTGATTTCCTCCTTGACCCAAACGTTGTTCAGTGGCATTTTCTTTAATCTCCACATTTTTACGGATTTTCTGGTTTTGTTCCTGTAGTTTACTTCTACTTTCATACTTTTGTAGACAGAAAAGATGCATCGTATTATTTCAATCTTCTTAAATTTATTGAGACTTGTTTTGTGGCCTAATATGTGATCAATCCTGGAGAATGTTCCATG
>NC_060279.1:96470773-96473023 GCF_021613505.1 Equus quagga | reverse complement strand
GCATTTGAAAAGAATGTATATTCTGTGGTTTTTGGATGGAATGTTCTATATATGTCTACGAAGTCCATCTGGTCAAATGTGTCATTTAAGGCCAGTGTTTCCTTATTGATGTATTTGGAGGATCTGTCCATTGGTGTAAGTGGGGTGTTAAAGTTACGCACTATTATTGTGTTACGATTTCTCCTATTAAGTCTTTTAATAGTTGCTTTATATATTCAGCTGCTCCTATGTTGGGTGCATAGATATTTACAAGTGTTATATCTTCTTGTTGGATTGTTCCCTTTATCATTTTGTAGTGCCCTTCTTTGTCTTTTGCTCCAGTTTTTGTTTTAAAGTCTATTTTGTCTGATATAAGTATTTCTTCCTCCGCTTTCTTTTCTTTGCCATTTGAATGGAACATCTTTTTCCATCCTTTCACTTTCAGTTTGTGAGTGTCTTTAGGTCTGAAGCGTGTCTCTTGTATGCAGCATATATAAGGCTCTTGTTTTTATCGAAAGGGACACCCTATCCCTTTAGACGGCAGCGTTTAGTCCATTGACATTTAAAGTAGGTATTGATAAACATGAATTTATTGACATTTTGTTACTTTTTGGGGGGAGTTTTAGTAGTTCTCTGTTCCTTTCTTTTTCTCTTGCTAGCTTCCCTTGTGGTTTAATGGTTTTCTTTAGTAATAAGTTTCATTTCTTTTGTCTTCCTTATTTGCCTCCTTATTATAGGTTTTTGATGTGTGATTACCATGATGATCCTATATAATATTCTATGTATATAATAGTCTATATTAAGTTGATAGACTTTTGAGTTTGACCTCTTTCTAAAAGCTCTACTTTTATACTCCCCTTCTCCCACATTTTATGTTTTTGAAATCATATCTAATCTCTTGTTTTGTGTTTGTCCAGCCATTGCCCTCTTATCATTGAAATAGGTAATTTTCGTACTTTTGTCTTTTAACCTTCATATTATCTTCACAGGCGGTTGATCTGCTACCTTTACTAATTTTCACCTGTACTGATGATTTCATTGCCTGGTTTTTTGGGGGGCGTTTTTTTTTTTTTTTAATAATTTTTTACTCCTATTTGTGGCCATTGCTTTCCCACTTGAATAAGTCCCTTCAACATTTCTTGTATAACTGGTTTCTTGGTGATAAAGTGCTTTAACTTTTGCTTGTCTGGGAAGCTCTTTATCTCTCCTTCCACTCTGAATGACAATCTTGATGGATAGAGTATTCTTGGCTGTAGGTTATTTCCTTTTAGCACTTTAAATATGTCATACCATTCTCTTCTCGCCTATAGGATTTCGGCTGAGAAGTCTGCTGATAGCCTTATGGGCTTTCCTTTGCATGCCACTTGTTGCATTTCTCTTGCTGCTTTTAGGATTCTCTCATTATCTTTAGTTTTGGACATTTTAATTATAATGTGCCCTGGTGTGGGCCTCTTTGGGCTTATCTTGTTTGGACCGCTCTATGCTTCCTGTACTTGGATGTCTGTTTCCTTCCTTAGGTAAGGAAAAATTTCATGCATTATTTCATCGAATAAATCTTCTGCCCTTATGCCCTTTATCTCTCTCTTCTCCTTCTGGGACATGTATAATACGACTGTTAGTACACTTGATGCTGTCCCAGAGTTCCCTTAGACTGTTCCCATTCTGTCTAATTCTTTTTTCTTTTATGTGTTCAGCTTGGGTGATTTCCTCAAGTCTTTCGTCTAGCTCACTAATCTGTTCTTCTGCATCCTTTACACTGCTATTGAGTGCCTGTAGTGAATTTTTAATTTCCAGTGTTGTAGTCTTCATTTCTCGTTTGTTATTTTTTATATTTTTGTAGTTCTTTACTGATGCACTCACTGTGCTCATCCAGTCTTCTCCCAATATCTCTGAGCATCCTTATAAGTTTTTGTTTGAACTCCTTGTCTTGTTGGTTGCTTATTTCTGTTTCATTTAGTCCTATTTCTGGGGTTTTGTCCTGTTCCCTTGCTTGGAATATATTCCTTTGTCTCCTCATTATGCCTCTTTCTGTATGCTTATTTCTATGTATTAGGTGAGTCGGCTGTGTCTCCTAATCTTGGAGAAGTGGCCTTATGTAAGAGACGCCTTTTGAGGCCCAGCAGTGTGCTTCCCTCTCATTCACAGTCCAAATGATCCAGGATTGAGCCCTGTGTGGGCTACTTGTGTCCTTCTGCTGTGGCAGGGTTGCTCTTAATGCGGGTATCCGGGGAGTTTAGTCTTTCCTTCCCTGGCCAGCTGTTTGTAAATCTG
>NC_060279.1:96409706-96470673 GCF_021613505.1 Equus quagga | reverse complement strand
CCGGGGAGTTTAGTCTTTCCTTCCCTGGCCAGCTGTTTGTAAATCTGGCTTGGGGATGCTCAGCACCATTGGCTACAATGTCTAACAGCACACTCCTGTTGCAGTTTTCCTGTTAATTGGGTAGGTACCCATGTAGCTGGTTGCTAGGCTCAGGGGCTTACAGTTGCTATAGGCTTCAGGCCTACAATGCTGTTGTCAGTTCTCCTAGGAGTGCAGCTGAGTGGGGCTGGCCCTAGGCATGGGAGCACTCAATTGTTTCAGGTTTTGAAAGGTGAGGCTGATCCTTTTTATGGCAATTTGTGAAGCACAGTCTTCTGCCACTGATAAGCCTCACTGCCCCACAGGACCACACACACTGTCAACACAGTCTTTTTCTGTGCACACATCCCAACCCCCTGGAGCGTACTCTGATACCCCACTGCAGAGGCCCCCACCTCTCTACTAACACACCCCCACAGTTCACCTGGTCCTCACACAGGCCCTGCCCCACAGAGGTGAACACACTCGCCTGCCTGTAGAGGATTAAGGTACCCAGTCAATGCAGGCGAAAAAGTAGCCTGAGGGATTGCTGTTGGTCGGGGCTGGTCCCTAGGGCAGGCTGCCTACCCTGGCTGAATTGAATTAAATCTGTCTGTAGCGGGTGTGGCAGACCCCTGGGCTAACAGGCCAGGGGAAGAACCTCAATTGCATATGCCAGGGTCTGTGTCAACACGCCTGGACCAGGTCAGAACAATGACCACCCATGTCTCTGTCACTGGAGAGGTCCCTCCTCTCACCAAGATTCACCCAGAGCCCACCAGGGGAGTGTCTTTTCACCAAAGGACTGTCAGCCTTCTCTCTGGTGATTTTAGATTGCTGAGATGGGCGAGTTCATGTGTGGGCCCTGTAAGACCTGGGTCTTTTTGGCTTTCACCTGATAGCTTTTCTGGGAGTATCCCTGCTGCAGTTAATAGTCAGGGAAGCCAGATAGTAAGACCGTCATCTCAGTTGTGCTGAGTATGAAGGATGCTTATAGCAGTACGGTACCCCTGCTCAGGTCCCCACTTCTCCAGGGATGACTGTGTACCTTAGGGTGGCTCCTGCCTGACCAGCTGAGAAACTCCACTGCTCCTGAAGGTGGTTTTATTTTCTCTTCAGAAGGAATTTCTGCCTCTTCTGCCTTAGTCAGCACTGTCCCTTGTTGTGGGCGTTCTTTTAATCTAGTTTTCAGTTTTCTATCTGGGGTAATTTTTCCAAGAATAGTTGTAACCTGGTTGTGTCTGTGGGAGGAGATGAGTTCAGAGTCTGCTTCTGCTGCTATCTTGACAAGATCCATGGGGAGGTTTTTGATTTGTGTTGGTCTCCTTACAGGTAATTATTCTATTCTAATTGTCTATTTCATCTTTATTCTGCTTTGGAAGATTGTGTGATTCTAAGACTTTTTCCATATCTTCTAGATTATGAAGTTTGTTGTTATATAGTTATTCATAGAATTCTGTTATAATCTTTTGTATATCTGAGGTATTCGGTGTAATTTCTCCTCTTTCACTTCTGATTTTATTTATTTGAGCCTCCTCTCTTTTGCTTTTGCTTAGTCTAGCTAAAGACTTGTCAATTGTTTTATCTTTCCAAAGAAACAGCATTTAGTTTCAATGATTTTTGTCTGTTGTTATTTTAGTGTGTATTTCATTTATTTCTGCTCTGAATTTTATTATTTCTTTCCTTCTATTGATTTTTCACCTTTGTTGTTCTTCTTTTTCCAGTTCTTTTAGTTGCATGGTTGATTGTTTATTTGAGATTTTTCTTATTTGTTGAGGTAGCACTACATTGCTATAAATTTCTCTCTTAGAACCACTTTTGCTATCGCCAATAAATTTTGGCATGTTGTATTTTCATTTTCAATTGTTTCCAGGTATTTTTTTATTTCTTCATTGAAACGTTTTTCAGAGCACTTTGTATAATCTGCACGTTTTTATGGCTTTTCCGATTTTCTTCCTGTAGTTGATTTCTAGCTTCATACCATCGTGGTCAGGAAAGATGCTTGATAGTATTTCAATCTTCTTAAATTTATTGAGGCTTGTTTTGTGGCCTAATATGTGATCTATCCTTGAGGGTGCTCCATGTGCATTTGAAAAGAATGTGTATTCTGCGGATTTTGTGTGGAATCTTCTGTATATGTCTGCTAAGCCAACTGGTCTAATGAGTCATTAAGGCAAATGTTTCCTTATTGATCTTCTGTTTGGATGATCTATCCATTGGTGTAAGTGGTACGTTAAAGTCACCTACTATTGTTGTGTTACTGTCTGTTTCTCCTTTTATTTCTTTTAAGGATTGTTTTATATATTTAGCTGCTCCTATGCTGGGTGCATAGATATTTACAAGCATTATATCCTCTTGTTGGATTGTTCCCTTTATCATTATGTAGTGCCCTTCTTTGTCTCTTGTTACAGTTTTTGTTTTAAGGTCTATTTTGTCTCCCATAAGTATTGCTACCCAAGCTTTCTCCTCGTTGCCATTTCATGGAGTATCTTTTCCTATCACTTCACTTTCAGTCTGTGAGTGTCTTTAGGTCTGAAGTGTGTCTTTTGCAGGCGGCACGTAAGCGGGTCTTGTTTTTTATCCAATAGGCCACCCTATGCCTTTTGATTGGAGAATTTAGTCTATTGACATTTAATGTTGAGACTGTTGAGAGAGCTAGTCACGATGGCAGCGTACATAGACTCTGAACTCACCTCCTCCCACAAACACAACCAGGTTACAACTATTCTTGGAAAAATTATCCTGGAGAGAAAACTGAAAACTGGACAAAAAGAACCTCCACAACAAAGGACAGTCCTGACTGAGACAGAAATTCCTTCTAAAGGGAAAAAAATCCACCTTCCTGAGCAGCAGAGTTTCACAGCCAGTAGGGTAGGAGGCAACCTAAAGTACACAGCCCTCCATGGAGAAGTGGGGATCTGAGGAGGGGCGCGTTACTGCTATAAGCATCCTTCAGACTCAGTACAACTGAGATGAGTGTCATACTATCTGGCTTCACTGCCTATTAACTGCAATGGGGAATACCTCAGAAAAGCTATGAGACGAAAGCCAAAAAAAAAAAAAAAAACCCAGCTCTTAAAGGGCCCACACACAAATTCACCCATCTGAGAGAGCAAACTAAAATCACCAAAAAGGAAGCTATGCAGTCCTTTGTTGAAAAGAGACTTACCTGGTTGGCTCTGGGTTCATCACAGTGAGAGGTGAGACCTCTCCAGAGACTGAGACATTGCTGGTGGCCATTGTTGTGATGTAGTAAAGACATGCTGACACAGACCCTGGCAGACACCATTGGAGTACTTTCCCTGGCCTGATAGCTGAGGGGTCTGCCACACCCACTAGAGTGCAGATTTAACACAGTTCAGCCAAGGCAGTCAGCCCACTCTAGGAACTGGCCCCACCCAACAGCAATCCCTCAGGCTACTTTTTGGCCTGCATTGACTGGGTGCCTTAATCCTCTACAGGCAGACAAGTGTTTCCACCTCTGTGGGGCTGGGCCAGTGTGAGGACCAGATGAACTGTGGGGGGCGTTGGTGGAGAGGTGGGAGCCTCTGCAGTGGCACAAAGGGGTACAGTCCAGGGTGTCAGGAAGTGTGCACAGACTAGGGCTGTGTTGATGGTGTGTCTTAACACTGGCAGGAGACCTGTGCTTCAAAAACAGCCACAAAGAGTATAGGCCCCACCTTCCAAAGCCTGAAACAATTGAGTGCTCCATGCCTAGGGCCAGTCACACCCAGCTGCAATCCTAAGAAAGCTGACAACAACCTTGCAGGCCTGAGGCCTACAGCAACTTTAAGCACTTGAGGCTACCAATCAGCCACACTGGGTACCTTCTCAATTAAAAGGAAAACTGAAATAAGAGTGTGCTATTAGTCCTTGCAGCCAACGGTGCTGGGGCTCCCCAAACCCAATTTACAAACAGCCAGCCAGGAAGGGAAAGACTAGACTCCTTGGGTACCTGCAGTAACAACAAGCCTGTTACAGCAGGACACAAGTAGCCCAAACAGGAGTCATTCCTGGATCACTTGGACTGGTGATGAGAGGGATGAACACTGCTGGGCCTCAAAAGACATTTCTTACATAAGGCCAATTCTCCAAGATCAGGAGACAAAGCCGACTCACCTAATACATAGATATAAGCAAAGAGAAAGAGGCAAAATGAGGAGGCAAAGGAATACATTCCAAGCAAGGGAACAAGACGAAACCCCAGAAAAAGAACAAAATAAAACAGAAATAAGAAATCTACCTGACAAAGAGTTCAAACAAAAACTCATAAGGATGCTCACTGATATTGGGAGAAGACTGGATGAACACAGTAAGAACGTCAACAATGAATTGTAAAATATAAAAAAGAACCAATCAGAAAGGAAGAATACAACACTGGAAATGAAAAGTTCATTAGTGGGACTCAATAGCAGAGTAGAGGATGCAGAAGAACAGATCAGCGAGGTTGAAGAAAGACAAGAGGAAATCACCCAAGGTGAACAGATAAAAGAAAAAAGAATTTAAGAGAATGAGAACAGTCTAAGGGAACTCTGGGACAACATCAAGTACACTAACATTCGTATTATAGGTGTCCCAGAAGGAGAAGAGAGAGACAAGGGGGCAGAGAATCTATTTGAAGAAATAATAGCTGAAAACTTTCCTAACCTAAAGAAGGAAATAGACACCCAAGTACAAGAAGCACAGAGAGCACCAAACAAGAAAAATCTCAAAGAGGGCCACACTAAGACACATTATAATTAAACTATCCAAAATTAAAGATAAAGAGAGAATCATAAAAACAGCAAAAGAAAGGCAACAAGTGGCATGCAAAGGAAATCCCATAAAGCTATCGGCTGACATTTCAGCCAAAACCTTAAATGTTAGAAGAGAGTGGTGTGACACATTTAGAGTGCTGAAAGGAAAAAGCCTACAGCCAAGAATACTGTATCCAGGAAGGTTATCATTTGGGTTGGAAGGAGAGATAAAGAGCTTCCCAGACAAGCAAAAATTAAAGCACTTTATCACCAACAAGCCAGTTCTACAAGAAATACTGAAGGGAATTATTTAAGAGGGAAAGAGAAGACCACACATAGGGATTAAAAAAATTATCAAAAGAAAATAAACAAACCAGGCAATAAAATCAATGATAAAGGGAAAAATATAGTAAAGGTATCAGATCAACTGCCTATGAAGATAATATGTAGGTTAAAAGACAAAAGTACTAAAATTACCTATTTCAATGATAAGAGGGTAATGGATAGACACACACAAAAGAAGAGATTAGATATAATTTCAAAAACATAAAATGTGGGAGGAGGGGAGTAAGAGAGTAGAGCTTTTAGAAAGAGGTCAACTAAAGAGACTATCAACTCAATATAGATTGCTATGTAGGTAGAATATTGTCTAGGAACCTTATGGTAATCACAAACCAGGAAGCCATAATAAGTAAAAAAAAAAAAATAAGTAAGAGGAAAGAAATGAAACATACTACTAAAGAAAGCCATCAAACCACAAGGGAAGAGAGCAAGAGAAGAAAAAACAAACAGAGAACTACTAAAACACCCAGAAAAAAAATAAAATGGCCATAAATACACTTTTATCAATACCTACTTTGAATGTCAATGGACTAAATGCTCCAGTCAAAAGGCATAGGGTGGCCAATTGGATAAAAAAAACAAGACCTATATATATGCTGCATACAAAAGACACACTTCAGACCTAAAGATACAAACTGAAAGTGAAAGGACAGAAAATGATACTCTCTGCAAATGGCAAAGAAAAGAAAGAGGGGGTAGCAATACTTAGACGAAATAGACTTTAAAACAAAAACTGTAACAAGAGACAAAGAAGGGCACTATATGATGATGAAGGGACAATCCAACAAGAAAATATAACACTTGTCAATATATATGCACACAGAGGAGCACCTGAATATATAAAACAATTATTAACAGACATAAGAGGAGAAATAGACACAATAATATGATAATAACACAATAATAGTAGGTGACTTTAACACTCCACTTACACAAATGGATAGCTCATCCAAACAGAAGATCAATAAGGAAACATTGGCTTTAAATGACACATTAGACCAGATAGACTTAGTAGATATATATAGAACATTCCATCCAAAAACCGCAGAATACACATTCTTTTCAAATGCACATGGAACATTCTCTAGGATTGATCACATATTAGGCCGCAAAACAAGTCTCAATACATTTAAGAAGATCAAAATAACACCAAGCATCTTTTCTGACAAAAAAAGTATGAAACTAGAAATCAGCTACAGGAAGAAATCAGAAAAGCCAAAAAAAGTGGAGATTAAACAAAATGCCACTGAAAAACGATTGGGTCAATGAAGAAATCAAAGGAGAAATCAAAAAATACCTGGACACAAATGAAAATGAAAACACGACATGCCAAAATGTATGGGGTACAGAAAAGACGATCTAAGGGGGAAGTTTAAAGCAATTCAGGCCTACCTCAACAAACAAGAAAAATCCCAAACAAACAATCTAACAGGGCACCTAAGGAGCTGGAAAAACAAGAACAAACACCCCAAAATTAGCAGAAGGAAGGAAATAATAAAAGTCAGAACAGAAATAAATGAAATAGAGACTTGAAAAACAACGGAAAAAATTATTGAAACCAAGAGCTGGTTCTTTGAAAGATAAACAAAATTGACAAACCTTTAGCTAGACACACAAAGAAAAAAGGAGAGAAGGCTCAGATAAATAGAATCAGAAATGAAAGAGAAATTACAAGAGACACCTCAGAAATACAAAAGATTATAAGGGAATAATATGAAAAGCTCTACGTCAACAAATTGGATAATCTAAAGGAATGGATAAATTGTTAGAATCATACAGCCTTCCAAAACTGGATCAAGAAGGAGTAGAGAATTTGAATAGTCCAATCACCAGTAATAAGATGGAAACAGTAATCAAAAACCTCCCAAAAAATAAAAGTCCAGGACCATATGGCTTCCCTGATGAATCCTACCAAACATTCAAAGACTTAATACCGATCCTTCTCAAACTTTTCCAAAATATTAAACAGGAAGGAAGCCTTCCTAACTCATTCTATGAAGTCAACATTATCCTAATACCAAAACCAGAGAAGGACAACACAAAAAAAGAAGCTTACAGGCCAATATCACTGATGAACATTGATGCAAAAATCTTCAAGAAAATACTAGCAAATCGAATACAACAATACATTAAAAAGATCGTACATCATGATCTAGTGGGTTTTATTCCATGGATAGAGGGATGGTCCAACATCCGCAAATCAATCAACATGATACACCACATTAAGAAAATGAAGAATAAAAATCACATAATCATCTCAATAGATGCAGAGAAAGCATTTGACAAGATACAGCAATCATTTATGATGAAAACTCTAAATAAAACGGGTATAGAAGGAAAATACCTCAACATGATAAAGGCCATATATGACAAACCCTCAGCTAATATCGTTCTCAATGGAGAAAAACTGAAAGCTGCCCCTCTAAGGACAGGAACCAGAGAAGGATGCCCACACTCACTACTCTTATTTAACATAATATTGGAAGTCTTAGCCAGAGCAATCAGGCAAGAAAAATAAATAAGGGGCCGGCCCCATGGCAGAGTGTTTAAGTTCACACACTCTTCTATGGCAGCCCAGGGTTTCGCCTGTTCAGATCCTGGTCAGGGACATGGCACCGCTCATCAAGTCATGCTGAGGTGGCATCCCACAGGCCACAACTAGAAGGATCCACAACTAAAATATACAACTATGTACTGGGGGATTTGGGGGAGAAAATGAAAAAATAAAGTCTTTTTTAAAAACATGAAATAAAAAGGATCTATATTGGAAAAGAAGTGAAACTGTCACTCTTTGAAGATGACATGATTTTATATAAGGAAAACTCAAAAGAACACACTAAAAAACTTTTAGAAATAATAAATTAATACAGTCAAGTCTCAGGATACAAAATCAACATACGAAAATTGGTTGTGTTTCTATACACTAACAAGGAAGTAGAAGAAAGAGATATTAAGAATACAATCCCATTTACAGTTGCAAAAAAAGAATAAAATACCTAGGAATAAACTTAACCAAAGAGGTGACAGATCTGTACACTGAAAACTAAAACATTGTTGAAAGAAATTGAACCACAAAGAAGTCGAAGGATATTCTGTGATTTTGGATGGGAAGAATTAACTTAGTTAAAAGGTCCATACTTCCTAAAGCAATCTGTAGATTCAATGCAATCCTGAAAAAAGTTCCAACAACATTTTTCACAGAAATACAAGAAAGAATCCTAAAATTTATACGGAACAACAAAAGACCCCGGATAGCCAAAGGAATCTTGAGGAAAAAGAACAAAGCTGGAGGTATCACACTCCCTGATTTCAAAATATACTACAAAGCCATAATAACCAAAGCAGCATGGTACTGGCACACAAACAGACACACATATCAATGGAACAGAATCAAGAGCCCAGAAATAAACCCACACATATATGGACACCTAATTTTCAACAAGTGCTCCAAGAGCATGCATTGGAGAAAGGAGAGTCTCTTCAATAAACGGTCTTGGGAAACTGGACAGCCACATGCAAAAGAATGAAAGTAGACCATTCTCTTACACCATGCACAAAAATCAACTCAAAATGGATTAAAGACTTGAATGTAAGACCTGAAACCATGAAACTTCTGGAAGAAAACATAGGAAGCATGCTCTTTGACATCAATCTTAACAGCATATTTTCAAGTACCATGTCTGACCGGGCAAAAGAAACAAGAAAAAACAAACAAATGGGACTACATCAAACTAAAAATCTTCTTCACAACAAAGGAAACCATCAACAAAACGAAAAGACAACCTAACAATTGGGGGAAGATATTTGCAAACCATATATCAGATAAGGGGTTAATATACAAAATATACAAAGTACTCATACATCTCAACAACAACAAAAACCCAACAACCCAATTAAAAAATGGGCAAAAGACGTAACAAAGATTTCTCCAAAGAAGATATATGGATGGCCAACAGACACATGAAAACATGTTCAACATCATTAACTATCAGGGCAATGCAAATCAAGGCTACAATGAGATATCACCTCCCTCCAATCAGAATGGCTATAATTAGCAAGACAGGAAACAGGTGTTGGAGAGGATGTGGAGAAAAGGGAACACTCGCACACTGCTGGTGGGAGTGTAAACTGGTGCAGCCACTACAGAAAGCACTATGAAGATTCCTCAGAAAATTAAGAATCTACCATGTGATCCAGCTATTCCACTACTGGATACTTATCCCAAGAGCTTGAAAACACAAATGCGTAAAGATACATGCACCCCTACGTTCATTGCAGCCTTATTCACAATAGCCAATACTTGGAAGTAACCTAGGTGCCCATCAAGGGACAAATGGATAAAGAAGATGTGGTATTTATACACGATGGAATACTACTTAGTCAAAGAAATGATGAAATCCTGCCATTTGTGACAACATGGATGGACCTTGAGGGTATTATGCTAAGTGAAATAAGTCAGAGGGAGAAAGTCAAATCCCATATGATCTCACTCCTAAGTAGAAGGGAAAAACAATGAAAAATAAACACATAGCGACAGAGATCGGATTGGTGGTTACCAGAGGGGTAGCGGGGGAGGGGTGATCAGACTCACATGTATGGTGATGGATTATACTTATTCTTTGGGTGGTGAACACGATGTAATCTGCACAGAGTTCGAAATATATTACGATGTACACCTGAAAGTTATATAATGTTATAATCCAATGTTACTGCAATAAAAAAATAAAATAATTGTTTCAAAAAATAATAATACAGTAGCTATGGATAAGAATGTACTTATTGTCATTTTATCGCATTTTTTCTTGGTGTTTTAGTAGTTCTTCTCTGTTCCTTTCTTTTTTTTTTAAAGATTTTATTTTTTCCTTTTTCTCCGCAAAGTCCCCCAGTACGTAGTTGTATATTCTTAGTTGTGGCTCCTTCTAGTTGTGGCATGTAGGATGCCGCCTCAGCGTTTGATGAGCAGTGCCATGTCCGCGCCCAGGATTCGAACCAATGAAACACTGAGCCGCCTGCAGCGGAGCACGCGAACTTAACCACTCAGCCATGGGGCCAGCCCCTGTTCCTTTCTTCTTCTCTTGCTCTCTTCCCTTGCGGTTTCATGGCTTTCTTTAGTATTATGTTTGGGTTCCTTTCTCTTAATTTTTTGCATATTTATTGTAGGTTTCTGGTTTGTGATTACCATAAGGTTCATATATAATAACCTATGTATATATAATATATATTAAGTTGGTGGTCTCCTTAGTTTGGCCTCTTGCTAAAAGCTTTACTCTTTTACTCTCCTCCTGACACATTTTATGTTTTTGATATCATATCTAACCTATATTTTTTGCATGTGTTTCATTACCCTCTTATCACGGAAAGAGATCATTTTTGTACTTTTTTCTTTTGACTTTCGTATTAGCTTCATAGGTGGTTGATCTACCACTTTTATTGTATATTTGCCTTTACCAGTGATTTCATTGTGCTTTTTTTGATGACTTCCTTATTCCTATTTTTGATCTTCTCTTTTCCACTTAAATTAGTCCTATTAGCATTTCTTGCAAAGCTGGTTTCTTGGTGATAAACTCCTTTAGTTTTTGCTTGTCTAATAAACTCTCTATCTCTCCTTCCATTCTGAATGATAACCTTGCCAGGTAGTGTATTTTCCCTTCAGCATTTTAAATATATCATGCCTCTCTCTTCTAGCCTGTAAAGTTTCTGCTGAGAAGTCAGCTGATAGCCTTATGGGGTTTCCTTTGTATATAACTTGTTGCCTTTCTCTCATATCTTTTAGGATTCTCTCCTTATTTTTAGTTCTTGACATTTTAACTACAATGTGTCTTTGTGTGGGTCTCTTTGAGATCATTTTGCTTGGTGCTCTCTGTGCTTCCTGTACCTGGATGTCTGTTTCTTTCCTCAGCTTTGGAAAGTTTTCAGCTATTATTTCTTCAAATAGATTCTCTGCCCCTTTTTCTCTCCCTTCTCCTTCTAGGACACCTATAAAATGGATGTTAGTGTGCTTGATGTTGTCCCTGAGGTCCCATAGACTGTCCTCATTCTTTTTAATTCTTTTTCCTTTTATCTGTTCAGCTTGGGTGATTTCCTCCCATCCAGCTCGCTGATCCATTCTTCTATATCATCTACTCTGCTATTGAGTCCCTCTAGTGAATTTTTCATTTCCATTCCTGTACTCTCCATTCTTATTGGGTTTTTTTAAATTCTTTTTCTTTTTTTAATTTTTTTAGAGGAAGATTAGCCCTGAGTTAACATCTGCTACCAATCTTCCACTTTTTGCTGAGGAAGTCTGGCCCTGAGCTCACATCCATGCCCATGTTCCTCTTCTTTATATGTGGGATGCCTACCACAGCATGGCTTGACAAGCAGTGAGTAGCTCCACACCCAGGATCTGAACCAGCAAACCCCAGGCCGCCAAAGCAGAACATGTGAAGTTAACTGCTGTGCCACCAGGTCAACCCCAATTGGTTCTTTTTTATATTTTCCAGTTCTTTGTTTCAGTTCTAACTGAGTTCATTCATTCTTCTCCCAAGATCAGTGAGTGTCTTTATAACTATTTGTTTGAACTCTTTCTCAAATAGATTTTTTATTTGTGTTTCCTTTAGTTCTTTTTCTGGGATTTTTGTCCTGTTCCCTACTTGGAATGTATGCCTTTGTCTTCTCATTTTGCCTCTTTCTCTGGTCTTATATCTATGTCTTAGGTAGGGCAGCTACATTTCCCTATCTTGGAGAGGTGGCCTTATGTAAGAGATGCCTTACAAGGCCCAGCAGTATGCTTCCTTCTCATCACCAGTTCCAAATGTTCCAGGAGTGTCCCCTGTCTTGACTAAGTGTGTCCTTCTGTTATTGCAGCCTTGCTCTTGCTACAGGTTCCTAGGGAGGCTAGGCTGTGCCTCTAGCTGGCTGGTTGGAATGCTCAGCTCTGTGTGGCTGCTATGGACTCTTCAGTCACATTATCAGGCATGGGGAGCTCCAGCACGATTGGCTGAAAAGCCTAGTAGCACACTTCTGTGGCAGTTTTTCTGTTAAGTGAGAAGGCCCCCACTGTGGCTGCTTCCTAAGCTCAGGGGCTTACAATCACTGCAGGCCTCTGGCCTGCAAGGCTTTTGTCAGCTCTCTCAGGATTGCAGCTGAGTGGGGCTGGCCCCAGGCATGGGAGGACCCAATTGCTTCAGGCTTTGGAAGGTGGGGAAAATCCCTTATGTGGCTGTTTGAGAAGCACAAGTCAGCTGCAGCTGTCAGGCCCCACCACCTATAGGATCACATACTCCTTCAATGTAGTCCTGCCCTGTGCGTGTGCCCTGACCCACTGAAGTGGACCCACTCACCATACTGCAGAGGCTCCACACACTCCACCAATGCAGGCCTGCCTCTCATGCATGCCTTGTCCCCAGAGGCAGACCCACTTGTCCGCTGCAGAGATTCCAGGTGCCTCACTTATGCCAGCCCACAAGTTACCTGAGGGCTTGATGTTGGATGGGGCCACTTCCTAGAGTGGGCTGCCTGCCATGGCCAAGCTGGATTAAATCAGTGCTCTAGTAGGTGGAGCAGACCCCTGGGCTAACACACCAGGGGAAGAACTCCAATGGCATCTGCCAGCGTCTGTGTCAGCATGTCTGCACTAGGTCAAAATAATGGCTGCTTCCAATGCCTCAGTCTCTGGAGAGGCCTCACCTCTCACCAAGATGCACCCAAAGCCTACCAGGTGAGTCTCTTTTCACCAAAGGACTGTGCACCTTTCTTTCTGGTTATTTTAGGTTGCTTTCCAAAATGGGTGAATTTGTGTGTGGCCCCAATTAAGAGCAGGCTTTTCTTTCCATTATGTCTGACAGCTTTTCTGGGGGTATTTCCCGTGGTAGTTAATAGCCAGCAAAGTCAGATATTATGCACTTGTGCTGAGTCCAAAAGCTGTTTATTGTGGTAATGCTTCCCTACTCAGATCCCTGATTCCTCCAGGGAAGGCTTCATACCTTAAGGTTGCTCCTGGCCAGCCATGAGGTGTCATGGATCAAAGGTTGCTTTTTCTCTCCAGAAACCTGCTTTTTCTCTCTTCCACCTGTCAGCACAGTCCATGGTTTTCAGGATTCTTTTTATCCGGTTTTCAGTTCTCTCTTAGGGGTAATTGTTCCAAGAGCAGTCATAAATTCATTGTGTCTATGGGAGGAGATGAGTTCAGAGTCTGCCTACACTGCCATCTTGAAACCATCCCCATGTGAAGGTCAACTTTTAGGTTTTAAGCTGCTGAGGTATTCAAGTTGTTTATCACAGCCTAGCCTGCCCTGAATAACATAGACCATGGCTTCCTATGGAGCCTTGGTCAACCCCTCCCCTCTGGGCCTCTCTTGCTCCAGCTCTACAAGAGAGTGCCTGACTCAACACTAGGATATCTACTATTTTTTTAACAGGTCAAAGGAGAAAAACAATTTGATCACCTGGTCAGGAGCTGAAAAGATATTAGAGAATTCTCAACACCAAATGCTATTGAAATTTCTAAAAAAGGAAGAACCTGTGGCAAAATACACCAAAATATAAATATGCCAGAAAGAGATTTAAGGAGAATTAAAATTTTAGCATAAGATAAATTACAAGCCAGTGGCTAAAATTTGAATTATTTGGTAGGTGAATGGATCAGGGCACTTGCACAACACTGAGAGTGAGGAATCCCCAAATTTTTGTGCCATAAGTGCTTCCTGGGCTGCACCCTAGTGTGGTGCTTGGACTTTAACAATTGGTTCACAAAAATAAATCATTGAAATTTCCTTCTTTTTTCTTCCCTTCTGTTCTCTTTTTTCCCTCTTCCCTTTCCTTGATCTACCTCCCTATCATCTATCTGTCTATCTATCTATCTATCTATCTATCTATCTATCATCATCATCATCATCATCATCATCTACTTATCTGTCTATCTATGTACCATCTATCTATCTATCACCTGTCTATCTATCCATCCACCCATCACCTACCTTGGTGTATGTAAACATATTTAATAAAAAATTTGGAAGGACATCTTCCACAGCATTAACAGATATGACTTTGGTGGGGAATTGCAGGTGATTTTCACTTACAACTTTACTTCCTTGTTTGTATAAAAATTAGAAAAAATAAAGTTATTTTTATTTTGAAAAAAAATCTAAAAATAGCTTTCCCAATTCTTGGCTCATCGCAGGTGCTTATAATGGATGATTTGTGTGTCTATTGTGTATGCATGTGCATGTATGTGTCGTTGTCTTTCATGTTATCTCCATCACTGACTTAGTCTCCAAATTTCTCCCCATCATACCTCCTCTCTCTCATCCCCCTCACAATATCTTTGTGTCTGTAGATGTCTTGCTTTCTCTTTCCTTCATAATCCTCATATTTATCAAAATGTTCACCCACTGTTTGCGGTTGGACAAAGGGAGAAAAATCACACATAGAAGAGGAGGTGAGCAGGCATTTTCATAATGTGGACAGGGCACCACTTACCCATGGAGAATGGAATGAAGCTTCCTGCTTCCTGAAGTTGCCCTCTGCATCCAGGAAACGGCCATGGTGGAAGGTGTGTGGCTTCTCAAAGTGTCCTGAGGCTTGGAAGACAGAGCTCAGGATAGCGAACACAGTAGTGTCCTAAGAGGGCATCAAAGCCAAGAGGATCCAAATGACCATCAACAAGGAGGAGCTGAATCAATGATGGTACACCCACAGGTGATAATAAGCTTTACCCACTGTATGGTCTACAGTTGGTGGATAAAATAATTGCCAAAATAATGAGTTGAGATAATTCTGCCCCTTCTGGTTAACATGCTGTCCAGAGCTCTCCAGGAATCTCCAGCGACCACCCTTACCCTTCTTCTCAATGACCCTTTGGACTTCCTCACGGTCCATCAACTAAAAAGGTCACATCTGGCTCAGTGGAGGCCTCCAAGGAACCGATTCCTGCACAAGGGCTGGAATACAATCTTATGGGTGGTGCCTATTGGATGTTAGATATTGTGAGTATCACCCCTATGTACATCTATACTCAGGAACATTTGCAACCATGGAAAAAATGAATTAGAACCATAGGCATTGACCTGAAATTATATCAACAGCATACTCATATTATAAAATGAAAGCCAGACACAGACACAAAATAAAAACAAGTTTAAAATTGTATTAGTATGAACATAAAGACAGGAGGGGAAGGAGACATGCACACTGTACACACAAGTTCCAAAGTGATAGATACAGTATGACCCGATCTTTTTGTATATGTGTATATATGAGGTATATGTTCATATAATTCAAAGAAAGTGTGGAAGGAGAAACATCAAATTGTGAATGCCTTCTCCTGAAGGAGGAAAGTAGGAGACACGATAAAATAGTTTTTTTAAAAAAGCTCTATTTTGGGGGCCAGCCCCGTGGCTTACTTCTTAAGTTCACATGCTCAGCTTCTGCAACCCGGGATTTGCAGGTTCAGATCCCAGGTGCAGACCTAGCACTGCTCATCAAGCCATGCTGTGCTGGCATCCCACATAAAATAGAGGAATATTGGCACAGATGTTAGCTCAGCAGCACTCTTCCTCAAGCAAAAAGAGGAAGATTGGCAACAGATATTAGCTCAGGGCCAAACTTCCTCACAAAGGAAAAAAAGCTCTATTGTATAACAAGTTTCACTAAGTAAATGGTACTTTTTTCAGAAAATCTAACATCTAATAAAGGTAAAACATAAGACAGAGAGAAGGGAGAGAAATTTTCTATATTTCTAAAATCCCTCTCCCTCACATATAAACCTGGAAATAAAAGTTCTCATTTCAGTCCAACAGCCAGAGACACGGAGTATAAGACTGCAGGCAGACAGCACCTTCCATCCAAGATTCTGTGGTCCTGCTGGTCTCACCTTAAGGAGATGATATCCCAGAAATCAGTGTCCTTGATGACAGAGTATGGGACACCTGTGGGGATGAAGTCACTGAATCTCTCAATCTTGTGAATCATGTCATCTGTATAAGGCATTTTTGCCTGACCTTAAAGGGCTGGGAGATGGTGTGGGCCAATCACTGTCTCCTAGATTTTCTCTAAGAATGGTGAGGGTTGGAAGAAGGTCAATTAATGCCTATAACAGTGGGCTTAGCCAAGTCACCAAAAAAATGACCTGCAGACTTGGAGGAAGGTCTTATGAATTGTTTACTAGAGCATTGGGTTATTTTTCCTGCTCAATGAAAGTATCAAGAAAGAAAGTTGATGGCTTCTTTGTCAAAAAGTCTTGTCTGATGTTTCCACTGTAGTTATGAGAGGGATCATTTGGGTAAGGGTGGTTGGGTCGAAATTCATTCAACACTTAAGGCACCTTTTTTAAAAAAAAACAAAAAACTAAAAATGCATTGTAGCTGCAACTGAGGACTTGTCCTTCTGTCTCCCTGATTTGCTATATGATCTTGGATAAGTCAGTTCCGATGTAAATTCATTATCTCTAAAATAAACATTTTTGATGAGATGAAACTTTCCGAAAGTCTGATCTGCAGACCATCCAAACGAGAACCAATTGAGAGCCTTTTTAATTAGCTGTAAACCAGCAATATACTCCAAATAGTTAAGTTCTTTGCCATCCTCAAAGTGTTCTGTCAAGAGCCACCTGCTTTTGTAGACTGCAAAATGTCCTGTGAATGATAATGCTTTGTGACTGGAGCATGCTTTGTAAACCATAAAGAACCTTACAACCTCCCAAGTGTTTTTGCAAATTCCAAAATATTTCATAAGCACAAGAGTACCTCCTAAACCAGAGGGTGCTTCATTGAATGAAAAGCATTTTGCAAACTGTGAAGTACCTTGTCAACTTCAAAGAGCTCTGTCAGCAGCAAAGCTTCATTATAAGTTACAGATCCCTACGGGATGGATTTTTTTCACACTGATCAGGACAGAAGTTGTCTGTCTTCATCCATCACCCAGCCCCTTCCAGCATGGCCTCAGAGACCCACAGCTATCTGGCCTCCACCAACCATAAGCCCAGCTAACCTAAGACATCTGGGTTCTTAAGAAGGAGAAGAAGCACGTAGGAGAGTGGTTCTGGAGGTCTCCATGCCAGTGAAGAACAGCGAGAGCAAGGTATGGACATTATTCTTATGGTGGAACTCTCTCAGGATCAGAGCATTCATGAGGGTAGCAATGGACAATCCTTGATGCCTCCTCTTGCATCCATTTTTGTTTCTGGATCTTCTTTTCTCTTCACTCACTCTCTTGTTACTCTGTGCTGGTTTTTCTTTTTCCCTATATCCTTTTTTTTCTATTCAAGGGAAACAAAGGAGCAAAAGGGTGGGCTCTGGGGCCAAACTGACTGGAATCAAGCTCAGGCCCTACCATTTACTAGCTGTGTGCCCTTGAGCAAGGAACTTAACCTCTCTTAACATCTGAGGTGATGCCTCAGTTCATCCCCTAGGGTTGTTTTGAAATTATGTATGTAAGTGGTCAATAAACTTAGGGATTAATTTTTTGTTATTATCTTCTCTGTCCTTTGGTGCCTTTGCTTTCCTGATTGGCTCTTGCAGCTGTATATCCAGAGGTAATATTGAAGATATTTAACAACTTGTATGAGTCTTACCAGACCAATCAGAACAGACATCAGCCTCCAACCAATGAGAACAGACATGGGCTGTGACTAGTCATAACAGACATGGGGCTCTGACCAATCAGAACAGATATGGGTCTCTGAGGAATCAGAATGGGAGGGGACTCCTCAGGCAAGGGAAACTAAAGAAAAAATAAACAAAAGGGACTATGTCAGACTAAAAAGCTTCTGCAAGGCAAAGGAAACCATCAACAAAATGAAAAGACAACCCACCACAGGGAGAAAATATTTGCAAACTGTATATCTGACAAGGGGTTAATTTCCAAAATATATAAAAACTCATACAACTCAACAACAAAAAAAAGCCAACAACCTGATGAAAAAATGGGCAGAGGATATGAACAGACATTTTTCCAAAGAAGATATACAGATGGCCAACAGGCAAAAGATATTCAACATCACGAATCATTTGGGAAATGTAAATCAAAACCACAATGAGATATCATATCACACCCATCACAATGAAAATTATTAAGAAGACAAGAAATAACATGTATTGAAGAGGATGTGGAGAAAACAGAACCCTCAAATACTTCTGTTGGGAATACAAACTGGTGTGGCCACTGTGGAAAACAGTATGGAGATTTCTCAAAAAATTAAAAATAGAGATACCATGTGATCCACCTATTCTGCTTTTAGGTCTTTATACAAAGAACATGAGAACACCAATTCAAAAATGTTCATAGGAGCATTATTCACAATAGCCAAGATTGGAAACAAAATATGTGTCCATCAATGGATGAATGGATAAAGATGTGTTATATAGAGAGAATGGAATACTACTCAGCCATTTAAAAAGACAAAATCATGCCATTTGTGACAATTATGGACAGACCTTGAGGGTATTATGCTAAGCGAAATAACACAGACCAAGAAAGACAAATACCATGTGATTTCACTTGTTTGTGGAAGATAAACAAACACATAGATACAGAGAACAGATTGGTGGTTACCAAAGGGGAAGAGGGCAGGGGAAGGGTGAAAGGGCTAACGGGGTACATATGTATGGTGACCAACGGAAACTAGACTTGTGGTGGTGAACAAGATGCAGTCTATACAGAAGTTGAAATATAATAATATGCACCTGAAATTTACACAATGTTATAAACAAATGTGACCTCAAAAACATAATTAAAAAAAATGGAAGGGGTGAGCAGGATCTCAGAAGCCCCCTGTTGGGCCAGATGTTAACTCTTTAGTTGTTACCTCTTAACAGGCTTTCCAGGAGGAAAACCTGGGGAGGCTGAGGAAGGAATAGTGGGCAGTGGGGTTGGGCCAGGGTCACTGTTACTAACTCATAGTGAGCTATTTCAATATTTAAACAACACATACATCGTACCCAAACACATGAGCTCAGTGGCAGTAGTGTGTCCATCACTCCCTTTCCCACTCACCCCCAATGTAGCTTTGTCCTTGCCTTATCTATGCGTAAAAGGAAGGAATGAGTGAAGTCCTTTGAGGTACTGGGGTCCAGTATTTCCTGGTTTCTCTCAATGTTTCCAGCATTTGTGCCTCTCCATGTTCTCTGTGATAACATCTTTCATTTCTTGAATGTTTCTGTACAAGTGAGTGTGTGTGCCAGGAAAGAGTTTCAAAAGGACAGATAGGAGTTTAAACACCCCCAGGGAAGCAAGGAATGCCCCAGAACCTGTTGTACTCTCTGGGCTTTTGTTATTGGTGTTGATGTTGTGCACTGCACAACAGAAACATCTGAAAGGCACCATTCACCACATGGACTTGGGGAATGTGGGTGCTAGCTGAGCAGACACACACACATACACACTCATACACACACACTCAGTGGGGCATGAACAGCTGCACCCTGCTCTTACATCTGCTGAGGTTTCTTCTCTCATAGTCCACCCATGTTGGAGGTCTTATTCTTACCCCTAAACTGATCCATCACCTCACCTGGGGAGGTGCAGGTGTTGACATGTGTGCACAGAAGCCTGAACTCTTGAGGACTTCTTGCTTTGGTGTTCAGGACAGAAAGCATCTGATTCCTTCCCAGGGTCCACTCACCTCAATTCCTGGCCACAGTGATATCTCTGGCCTCCCTGGCTATAGAAACAGCTGAGAATGGTGAAGATTTCATTCAGCGAATTTAGCAGCTGTAAGAATCTGGTGCCCTGGTAAATAAAGCGCTCACCAAAGATGCTGGAGCAGATGATGTTGGCCATTGTGGAGTGAAAGAGGAAGGTGGGATCCAGATATGCCCCTGGGGATGTAAGGTCTGTCATGAGGGTCCCTGAATTGCCCTTCTGGGTGGCTCTGACCTTGCTGGTGTCATCTTGGGCTGTCTGGTTTCTTTCTCTGCCGCTGGCCAGCCTAGCTTTCACTGGGTCTCTGCACCTCACTTTTCTTTCTGGGAGTCTCCCACTCTGTATCTCTTGTTGTTTTTCTCCGTCTCTGTCTGGATCTGACTTTCTTGATGGCCCTGTGTCTTTCTCTGGTCTTGTCCCTGACTCCTTCTTGGAGCCTCAGCCCCTTCTTCTCTGTGCTCACTCTTTTCATGCCCTCTTTGTGGTCCCTCTCCTTGGCCTCACTGACACTCTGTGTCCCCCCTGATCTATTTCTATTTTTACTTTTTTCTTTCTAAGTCTTTTCCTTGAAGTTTCTGCTTCTGGGTAGATCTTTGTTAGTGTCTTCAGTTTGTCTCTGTCTTGCTGTCTCTCTCTCTCTGCTTTCTGTTTCTCTGTCTGCTTTCTCTGCCTCTCCCTCTTTTCTTCCCAGTCCCTACCTCACTCTGTCATCCTCATCCTCTTCCTCTATTTCTCTCTCTGTCTCCAGCTCGTCTCTCTCTCTGCATCTGTCTCTGCATCCATCTGTCTCTGTGCCTGGGTCTTTCTCCATCTGTCATGTTCTTTTGCTCCCTCTCTGTCCCCATCTCACCCACCCCCTGCCTGCCTCTCCACCCTTCAGCACAGGCCCAGGGCTCACCCTGGGATTTCTGCAGTTCCTCCACCAGACACTGAGCCTTGTCTTTTTTTCTCTCCTCCATACTCCAATTCCCCATCCTCAAGGTGGCCTGACAGAATTGTCAAAGGGCCTTCCAAGAATTTCCATTGGTAAAGATCACACCTGATTGGTTCAGCAAGCAAGGAAGGCTGGGAAAAGGCATAGTGTGTTCCCTCATCCTCTCCCCAGTCCCCACTTTCATCCTCCACTCACCAGTTCCCTGGAAGATGTGGTCACATACGGTGATATGACCTCAGCCAGAAAAAGCCTCTGCCTCCCTCACTGTCTCGTACCCACACAGGATGATGGCTGGCCAGGGCCCCAGGTAGATCGTGAAGACATCCCCGTATTTCTCCAGCAGCTGTGGAGGCAGGTGTAGATAACACTCTCTAGCTCACGAGAAATGCCTCAATGCTCACACCTGGATCACACCTTCCAGGGTAGCCAAAACATCACTAACTGCAGCCTCATCAGGGAAGAAGAGAGACTTGAAATCCATGGCCTCCTTCAAGTCTCCCATGTATGCCCTCACCCCAAGTGTCCTTCTCTCTTGGCTTTTCCACAAACCGTCCCAGCTTTGGAGTTTAAGAATTACACAGACTCCCCATATCTGAGCTCTAGGACCGCTCCCTCCCAATCCCCATGGGACCACAGCTCAAAGCCTCAAGTCTATCAGAATTTCTCCCTCCATTTTACCTTCCCTCCATTCCATCTCATAGGAACTCCAGAAGCTTCTCTAGTGGGCAAGCCAGGCCAGGTTGTGGTTGGAAGAAGACCATCCCCAAGCTGGCCTGCCAAGCCCCACCCAAAGTTTGACTCTCAACTATCTTGCTGCCTCTGAGCTGTTTCCTGTCCAACCCCTCCTGCTCTCCACTCTTTTGCCCTCCCCATCTCACAGCCTGCAGGGACTTGAGAAAGACTTTGTGCTTTGGTTGTAAAATGTTACCCAGGAATATTTTGGAGGTGGCCACGGGAGGTGGGGTGGCCGCATAGTAGCAAGAGGCCAGTGAGGATGACTGAGGAGCAGGATGGCCAGGAACGCCATGATCCTCCTTGTGCCTGCCTTCCCTCCTACTGTCTCTCTTAAAAGGCAAGTAACTCTGTTGTTTCTTGTTTTATTTCCGTGGTTTTGGGGGAAGGGGATGCCTGGAATGTACCATGGTAGATTCCAGGTAACTCTCCAGATGCAATAAGAAGCCTACAGGTGGAAGGGGCTGCACAGACAAGGAGTTTAGCATCTTGTTTGGGTCCTAAGGCCTCCTTCCCATTGCCCCTGGCTGGCCAGAGGTGTAGTAGGCAATGGCCTCGGACAGAGAGCACCTCCCTCAAGGAAGGATGGTGGTGCCAACTGTGGAAATTGTGAGGCTGGGTTTAGGCTGGTTGCACTGCAAAGGTGACGCTCAGCCGGTTTTGTCAAAGGAGGGGTGGCATTGCAGCATGAGTGATTGACAGTAGCTGGCGTTCAGAATTGGGGCACCTTGTGTCCTTTGGGCACAGGGGTTTAGTCTGGGCATCAGAGGAGAGGGAGATATGGAGACGAAAACATGGTCTTATAGGGGAGGCCTAGTACTACATTGGGTGGATTTGAGGGTTACCTGATTTAGCCATTCATTCAGTCAGTCAGTCATTCCTGTGCAAATATTTTGAACACCTGTCATATGCCAACCACTCTTCCAGGTGCTGAGAGTACAGAGATGAATAAGACAGTGGCTTTGCCTTCATGGAACTGGCACTGAGGTGAAGGAGAGGTTCTCACCTTCTGGAAAGACCCCTAGTGACCTAACAATAAGTGGGTCACACCTAAAATGGCAGGGATCACCACCTGACCCAGGACATCAGCCTTTGCATGTTTATTTGAGTCTCAGGGGACTTGAAGGAGAATATAAAGGAATTCATGTCACCAGTTTAGAATCACACAGCTCAGGGGCCATGAGCAAAGGAGGTCCTTTCATAAAGGGAAGTAGTGGGAGACACAATAAGAATGAGGATACAGGAAGATGAAGGTGGCATACAATTATGGTCTACAATGGGGTTGAGCCTCAAAAATATCATGCTGAGTGAAAGAGGACAGACACAAAAGATCACACATTGTGTGATTCTGTTTACATGAAATATCCAGAATACGCAAATCCACAGAGACAGAAAGCAGACTGATGGTCACCAGGAGCTCAGGGGAAGGGGGAATGGGGAGTGTCTGCTAATGGGTACAGGGTTTCCTCCCAGGGTGATGAAAATATTTGGAACTAGATAGTCGTGGTGGGTACACAACATTGTGAATGAACCAAGTGCCACTAAATTATACACTTTCAAATGGTTTATTTTATGTTATGTGAGTTTTATATTTAATTTTTAAATATATATGGAGGGAGAAGGAGCTGTGGTGAAGAGTTTGAGTTTTAGAGCCAGACAGACAGAGTGTGAATCGTGCCCCTCCACTCACTAGCCATGTGACCTCAGAAAGACCTCAGACAACTGATACCACTGCCCTGCCTCTGTTTACTTGTCTGTAAAATGGGCATGATCACTGTGCCCACCACAGGGGGCTAAGAAGAAGAGGATTCAAGCACAGTCATGTATGCACAAATCATGGAGCAGAAGCAGCTGATAAGTGGAGGGTGTGGCTGTTCTGAGGAAGGGAGAAGTCATCGGGAGAAGTCATCAGGGTGAGCTCTGGCTTGGGAAGTGGAACTGCAGATATCCTGGGCCAAGTTTCCCCTTTTATCCTCCATTTCTATACATATACCACCTCTGGAATTCTATTAACAGAAGAAAGGAAACACCTCCTTGAATCTTTAGAAGATGTGTGGCATGATGGAAGGAGGTGAGACAACAGAGACTTTCCCAAGGAGGTGGAAACCAAGGAGGGGTAAGGATACAGGCTTGCATTAGGTCTCTCAGAGGAAGGAAGACATGGAGGGAGTCAGGGACCATTCTCTGCAGAGGTGAGGATACTTCATGACCCTGGAATCCTTCAACCACCTTCCTCAGCCCTGGCAGGGCAGGGCAGGAAGCTGATCTGGTACATCGGGGGTATTTTGCCCACACCACTCTCCTGGGGTGTGAGATCAATGTCCTCAGGGGCCATGGGACTGGCCATGGAGAAGTTCTCTGAAGGGTGGTGGTGAAGAAGAGGAATAATTCAATGTGATCAATGCCTTTGCCAAGGCAAATGTGCTTCCCTATGGGCACAGAGGATCACCAACTTGAGCACAGGGTAGGTGCACATTCTTTGCTGTGTCATATCCCAAAGCCCAGACACCTGTTTCCATTGCAACAGATTTGCATGGGATTGATCTTTAATCTGCAATTGAGGGTGGATTTTTAAGGGGTTCCCAAAGTCTGTGAATCCAGGTACAAATCTTTGAGTGGACGTGCCTTGCACATTTTTCTAGGAGAGAGTTTGTAGCTTCTGTTAGATTTCCAAAGGGTTCGGTGACCCCACAGAATCTAAGGACCCACTTCTGGGTGTGGGGGCGGGGGTGTGTGTGTTTGCCTCCACATGTAGGTTTGGGCATATTTCTTGCATAACATTTTTAACATCCTTCATTTCTAATATGGGGAGAATCATACCTATCTCATAGGGTTATTGTGAGCTTAAGGAAATTAATATTTGTAAAAATTCTTACAGTAGAGTTTTATTCTGGCCGGTATTAAGGATCCCATAAATGTTGTTAGTGCTTTGTGTTTCTTTCTGGTGTGTGGGGGGGGATGTCTCTGGCACTGCATATGTTTGTCTATCTCTGGGATGTCTTCTTGTCTCAGCCAGAGAGCCAGGTGCTTCAAGAGTTCTGAAAAATCCCCAAATCGTATATGAGATTGTGAATACGAATGATGAACTCGAGAGGGGAGTCAATGGCTTCCATCAGATTCTCAGCGGTGTAAGGTCCCCCTCCCTCAAAGTTATAAACCACTGGCTTGGAGAGAAATCAGGACAAAGGGAGCCAAAAATTCAGGCAAAGACACTGAGAACCTCCTCCTTTACCTCCATAGACCTTAATTGGCAAGCTGACAACCCTAGAAGGTCATGTCAAGGATGGGTTTCCAGTCATTTTCTAGACCTTTCTAGTTGATAGACATTGTGCCCGTGTGGAGTGATCAGGGGAAGGGTCCACGTGTTTCTGGCACATCCAGAAGTCAGGAGACACTAGCTCAGAGATGCTCGGGGCAGAGCTCTAGGCTGGTTCTTCTCTTTCAACTTGTTCTGCAACCCAGCTCCTTCCAGAACAGCCTGATTCCTGTTCTTTCCCTCCCACCTCATCCTCCCCATCCCTGGGGAGGTGTGTCTATTTGGACACACCTTGATGTCCCTTTGGCTCTAACACGTTTTTGGTTTGGCTTGTCTTTCTCTCTGCCAATGGCAACCAGCCTCGGTCTTTTTCTCTGTCTATACCTCCTATCAGACACTGTTTCTCTGTCTCTCTTCTTTTCTCCTTTTTTCTGCTGTATTTCATCTTATTTACCTCCCTGTCTATGTCTATTTGGATCTGATTCTATCTGCAATTCACTCCATCTCATTTGTCATCTCCCTCTACCGATCCCTTTTCTCCCCTTTACTATTTCTTCATCTCCCGTTAGATCATTCTCTTTTTTATCTTTCTCTTTTCTGTTTCTTTCCCTCTTCCCTGTTTCCTTCCTCCTCTATTTTCTCCTCCTCCCTCCTTATCCTTCTCTTGCTCTCTCTCTCCTCCTCTCTCTATTGTCTCACATCCATTCTCTGTCTTTTTCCACCACTATCTCCCCTGTCTCTATCTCCCTCTGTGTCTCTCTCTGTTCTTCTCTGTTTTTCACTCACTCTATCCTTGTCTCTCTGTCTCTGTCCTTATTTCTCCACCTCTCAGCCTGTCTCTAAACATAGGACAGGACAAGTAAATGAAGGAATTGTCCTTCACCCCACCACATGGCTCCCAACTCTCACTTAAGGTGAAATGAGGGAGGAGGCCATTGCACTGGCCAGAGCCAGGGTCCTGAGTCACTGGAGTCACTGATGGAACTCAAGACTAGGGACTTGTTTCTCCAGTCTTGCCTTTCTACCAAATGATGAGGACTCTGGGCCAAAGAGTGGAGAACGGGGTTAGAGACATGCCAGAACATGTCAAGACTCTCCCTGGTTCCCCAGCATCAGCAGGATAAATCCAAACTACCCCCAACACTCAAGGCCCTTCAGCTGAGCTCTGCATCCATATCCCCTTCTGGAATCTAGCAGCCGGTTGATGCTCACCCATGAGCTCTTAGCTTAGAAGCCTGTGCTTCAGGTAAGCCTTTCCTCACCAACCTACCAAGAGTTGTCAGTACCTCCTACTTTGTGCTGTCAAAGCACCCTTTAGAGCACTTATCATAACTATGATTAATCATAATCATAATAATTACCTCTATGAGAACTAACTTAGTGTCAAGCAGTACTAAGCACAGGGGAAGCATTGATTCATTTAATTAGATATTATTTTGTGACCATATGATGAACACTCATCTCCCCTGCTAGACCGTAAATTTCTTGGGGCAGGAACTATGTCTCTATGTGATTTGTCCAATGTATTATCTTCAGCTCCAGTAGAGCATTCGGCTCAGAGTAATGCTCAACAGATATTTTATACTGAGATGTGGAAAGGTTAAAATACTTGTCTAGAGTCCAGCTTACCAAGATGTGTCTTCAGGACAAGATCTTACTTCTCAAGCCCCCTCTAGGGTTGTAGTAATACTGAAGTGGGTTAGTGCAGGTAAAGCAACTGGTATATACTCACTGCTCACTAAACAAAGACCTTTCCTTGATAGTCTTGAGGAGAGGATGGCACCTGCACTCTGGTGTCTGGGAAAGGGAGTGCAGGTCCACCTTATCTGTGGAGAAGGGGATAAAAGCTTCATTCTCCTTCAGTGCCCCACTGGCATCCAGAAAGTGGTCAGGGTTGAAGGCATCTGGTTTTTCAAAGTAACGTGAGTCATGGAGAGCAGAGCTCAGGATTGGATACACTTCAGTGCCCTGAGAGAGGGTCACAAGGTCAAAGATATTGTCATTCCCTTCCCCACTCCACCTCCAAAAACAAAAGAGAGGGCCCTGGTGATAAAACCAAAAGGAGGTCAAGTTTGCAGATTAAGAGAACCCAGGATGCACACCCCAAACAGGTGTGGGAGACACGCTGGCCTTACCTTGGGGATGAGGTACCTGTGGAAGTGAATGTCTTTAGTGACAACATGGGTCACACTCATAGGGAGGAGGTCCAAGAATCTCTGAATCTCATGAATGGCTGCATCAGTGTATGGCATTCTGGTTTGGTCATCAAGGGCTGGAGAGCAATGGGAGCCAATCACCTGATCAATCTCCTTGTGGACTCTCTCTGCACAGAAGAGGGGGACCAATGAACTTCCTTTCATAGAGGCATTTCAGCATGGACACTGCTCTATGGGCCAATGAGCCAAGGAATACCTCTAGAAAAGGGTTAAATTATTGACACCCCCCCCCCCCCCCCAGAGAAATCAGCTTGGCGTGGAGGGGAGGAGGGAGAAAGAAAACAAGAATACTCGCCAATTGAAATCTAATGAATGTTGTGGATTCTCTCCCCACATGCACAAGTAAACACAGACACACACAAATCCACATGCACCACATTTTGAATAGAATTTCAGATTACTTACTCTAGGCTATGATCTTGTCAAAATTCTCCAAGATGAGTAGAAAAATAAACCACTATTTACTGTGTTTGCATGATTGATGAGGCACTGTGCTAGTTCCTCAGGAATATAACAGTGAAATAGACCTATTAACCTATGAACAACTGGATAAATAAATCAATACATAAATCAGTCAACCAGTGGATCAATTTGTGAATGGAAAGACTGCTGAATAGAAGAACACTAGTGAAGGTATATATGTATTTACATATCAATCAATAGGTAAATTAGAGAATCCTTAATTAATAAATGTTCCATAGACAAATAAATCACATGAATGGATGAATGGCCAGATATATGGAGGAATAAGTGAATGAATAAATTAGTGATGGAATGAGTAAAAAAGAGAGTAAAATGGATGGATGATTGAATGATAAATAAATCAAGGATGAATAAATGAGTGAATTATTAAATGGATAAATGAAGGAATAGATGGATAAAGGATGAATTGAAAGACTGACTGATGGAAGGATGAAGGAATGGAACCTAGCTCATAGAAGGAGAGACAGATGCATGAATGAATCAATGCCAAATAGTTCATTCAGTTAATCACTGTTCCAGAGGATCAACAGAGGAATCAATTAATCCAGATAAAGAATGGAACTGATTGGTTTTGAATAAATCAAAGGTAAAAGAATCTGAGGATACAGGTTAATTAATGAATAAAAGGACAGACCAATGAATGGATGGATGGATGGAAGGATGGATAGATGGATGGATGGATGAGTTGATCTTTAATTGATTAGAGAAAATAGTGGGAGAACAGATTGACACTTCCTTCATCCATCCATCCACCAAAAGGGCTGGCCTGGTTGGGGGATCCTTCAAAATCTGCAGTGCTCTAGGTATAAGAGGGGAAGACGCCCTCTCTTGTTGACGAAGGACACCTAACCTCACTTCTGCACTTCCAAAAGCGGTCAGAAGACCCCCCTCGATTGTCTATCTCAAGCCTGCCCACCTGTTTTGGGGGGGTATTTGAGCATGATCAAGAATCCATTGCAGAGAGTGGTGTTTGCAGTCTCCATGCCCGCGAAGAAGAGCGAGAGCACAGTGATGATGAGGTTCTGCTGGTGGAACTCACTGTTTGGGTTTGATTTCTCCTGGGTCCAGAGAGATAGGGCTCACGTCAGGAGAGGCAGGAGCCTTGCAATACACACGTCTCTTGGGGTGCCCACCGCCTGTTTCTGGGTCTCTCATACCGTCTGGCTCATTTTACTTTTTTCTATCCTCTGTGTGTCCAACCATATATCTCTATCTGTCTCTCTTAGTCTCTCTTCACTCTGTCTGGAACTGTTTCAATCTCTCTCTCCATCTCTTTGGTGTGTTTATCTCTCTTCCTCTCCCAGACTCTTTCTGCCCATTTTTGGTCTTTTCACCTGTTGCTGTATTTTTACTCCTTGTCCTGTATTTTCAGTATCTCTCTCTCTCCTCCCTACTTTTTCCTTCCTTTCATCTCCCTCTCTGCTCCTTCCCACATCTCCCCTCCCTTTTCCTAGCTCCCTTCCTCAAGTGTCTGTTCTTCCCTGCCCGTCTTTCCCTCACTTCTTCTCACCCCAAAATTTTCCTCCCTCTCCTCCCTCCCCTCCAACTCTCCTCTCTCAAACCCCACTTTGTCCATGTGGAGCAGGTAGGTATTGATGAAGTCCCAGGGGTTGCTGGGATCCAGGGTTTCACGGTCCTCCTCCACACTGCGGCCAGTGAAGGCATTGATTTCCATCGGGTTTTTGTAGACTTTCCTGTGTGTGCCAGGAAAGTACTGCAGGAAGTCCAAGAAGAGCTGGAACACCTGAGGCAGGAGAGAAGGGGCTGTGAGGTCCTCCTGGGGCTGAGAGAGCTGGTCACAAGGAGGGGAAGCCCTGCTGGGCCCAAATACCTCTGAGAAGAATCTGCCTCCCACTCTCTCTCTCTCTCTGAGTCCCTCGCTGAGACTGTGTCTCCTTTGATCTGTTATTCTGACATTTTTCTCTTTCTGCATCTTACTCCATCATCCTCATGTCTTTTTCTTGGTCTCTGTCCCACCTCTCCATCTCTCCTTTCCATCTCTTCTTATCTCTGTGTGTCTCTCCTTATCATCTCTCTGGGCTTCCATTGCCTACCTCAGCCGTTTATCTGTTTTGCTCAAACCTCTCTCTCAAAGAGTTGTTGGCAACTCTTGCATCTCCGTTGCTGTGTCAGGCATTGATAACACGATCTTTACACAAGATGAGCCTACTGTCAACTTAGGACTATGTATTTATTTTGGAGCTTTCTTATATTGTTTTGTCCGATGATAAATGTAATACCTAACTTGTGACAAATAATTCCCAAAAATGCAGAAACATATCAACATAAAGTTGCTTCTTAATCCCTCCCTCTGTAGATAACAACTGTTAACTTTTTGGTGGATCTCATTCCACACTTTTCTCTCTCCACATATTCTGTGGGAGGAGAAAATTGAACCACCTGTTGGGCTTGTTGCAAATACTCACTCTGGGCCCCATTCCGGATTTGTAACAGTCCTACCTGTGAATCTGACACTTACTTGGTGATGAATGATAGCCAGGCTGTTCTTCAGTTTAATTTTTTTAAATTAGTATACAATAGGGGTATTTTCAGATTAGTCAAGAAAGAGAAGTTTTATTATATTGTTTTCAAGAGGGGCATATTCCTTTATGAATCTAGGAGAAATCTTTAAAAAACAGAAAGAAGGAGGAGAAATGGGAATAATGAAGAAATGCCGTTTCTTATATTCATGTATCTTTGAATTTCTTTAAGTGAGGGGCTTTGACAAAGACAGAGAAAGATTCAGAGGAGGCAGGGACAGAAGAGCGGAGAGCCTCAAAGTCTGACTCACTCTCTGTCTCTCTCCCTTTCTCTCACACATACACACAGACACACACATGCACTCTTTTCAACTGTCTCTTGCAGAATCTCTTCTTCTCTGTCCTTCTTTGTCTTGTTTTCTCTCTGTCCTCTCTCTTTTCCTCCCTTCTTCTCTCCTCTCTCTTCCAAGCCCTCATTCCTTAGTCTCTCTCTATTTCGGCCTCCTCATCACTTCCCTGTCTTTCTCTTAGTCTCTCAGTCCCCTTCTCACCGTGTCCCCCTCCCTCCAGTTCTCTGTCCCTGTCTCTCTCTGTTTTCTCTGCCCTTCTTCCAGCCCTAAGCTGCATTTCTGGGCCCCCAAATCAGATCAACCCTATACCCTGCCATGGATGGCCCCTCATCCCCATTGTCCCTCAGCCTTTCCCTTACGTGGCTGGAGAAGGAGCTGAGGAGCGCAAAAGACTGGTAGAACAAGTCCAGGAGCCGCAGGAACTCAGGATCTCTGTACGAGAAGCATTTTCCAAAGACAAGTGAGTAGATGATGTTCGTGGTGGTGGCATGGAAGAAGAAGGTGGGATCCTGGAGGGCTCCTACGGGGAGGAGGTGCAGGTCATTGGACACAGACTCAAATGCCTGGGGAGCATTTGACTGCTACCCCAGCTCTGTGTGACTGTCCCCCTCCACTCAGTAATGATGAAGAAAACTGGACCAGGAACAGCTAATACTCACTAGCCCATATTAGGTTCCAGGCCCTATTCTAGGCATTTAACATATTGTTTTATTTAATTCTCACCACAACTCTGTGAGGAACGTGCAATTCTATTATTTCATAGATGGGCAGGCAGTGCAGCTATGTCATTTCACCAGAGTTACCTGGCTACCCATCACAGGCGGCTCAGCTTCAGGGCTGTGTGGTTGGTCCCCACTAAGACCCCAGCTCTGACCCTCGGAGCAGGTAGAGTTCAGTCCTGGAGCAGAGGTGGCTCAGAGCAGGTGTTCAGTCAATCATACATGAAAATTAAAAGGCTCTGGTCTCCCTGACCCCTATCTGTCACTCCCCCTTCTTCTCTTCTCTCCAACCTCTGGTCTTAGGGAATTGTTCTGCACTTGTTAGTTGACGTCAGTGAACCCCGGGCTTGACCCCATTGGAGGAAAGGTGGGCTGTGAGCCCAGGAATGTCAGGTCAGCACAGCCTCTCCCTCTGGGTCTCACCTGTCCATCTTCTCTTGCTCCCCTGCAGACCCTTTCCTAAGGGAGTATGTCCATCTCTCTAATTTACTCTGCCTGGGTTTCTCTCTGCCTCTTTTTCTTTCTGCCTCTCCAAGTCTCTTCCACTCTCTCTCTCTTGTCTCTGCTTGTCTCTCTCGGTCTTGGCCCCTCCATCTCTGTGTCTATCTCCCTCTCTGTGTCTCTGTGTCCCTCTATTCTTCCCTGTCTTTATTCTCAGCCTTCTGTCCCTATTCCTTTGTTGCTCCCTGTGTCTCTGCCTCTGCCTATCGCCCCCAACTTCCAAATTTATGTCTTGCAATCTCTTAAGAAAGAACCCTGTCATCTTTGTGTCTCAAAAAACCCCGTTTATGGACAATTCAAAAACAACTGGAAGTGCTTCTTTGACAGCTCATCCAGCTGCCCAAGAACAGCATACCTCACTCTCTGCCAGCTCATCAGCAGTTCACCCACAGAAAGGAAAACTCAGTTTGTCATTTTCAAAATGTCTATAATTTCCCTTTTCTCTCTCTGCTTTCTTTTATGTAAGCCTTATTTTTGCCTTTGATAGACACTATTAATCCATGCATTGGTTTCCCTGAACACATGTAAATAGCATGCTAATATCTTAGTCTGTGTCTTTGAGTTGTTCTTGACCCTACCCACCCCACATCTCTTCTGGTTCCCCGCATCCCTTTCCTGCTCATCTCTGTCCCTCTCCATGCTCCTCTCTCTGTCCCTTCCCTCAGTCTGATGGTCTCTCAGGCTCTGTCTTTCTCTATCTCTACTTCTCTTTCTCTGCCCACATCCTACCCTCAGTCTTTCTGTTGTTCTGCACCCCACATCTCTCCTGATTCAATGTCCTTCTTTCCTGCCCATCCCCTGGGGCTCAGCCTTGGTATTCCTCAGCTCCTTCACCAGACACTGAGCCTCCTCCTGAATCCGCTCCTCCACATTCCACTTTCCCATCCTGAAGTCCTCCATTATGGCCAGAGAGAACCATCAAAGGGTCTTCCAACTTTCCCCATTTGTAAAGATCACACCTGGGGGTGTAGAATTGGGAGGAAGGCTCTGGGTTCCTCTCTTCCCATTACCCTTCCTTCCCAGATTCACCTCCCAATCCACATCCTCCATTCTGCCCTCACCTTATCATATCCCTGGAAGATTTGCTCAATGACAGCGATTTTCCCCCACCCAGAGAAGGCCTCACCTTGGTCCACCAGGGCCTCCCAATGGCCTCTGTCCCACACAGTATGACCACAGACCTTGGGCCCGAGTATACCATGAAGACATCCCTGTATTTCTCTTGGAGTTGCTAAGCATAATAACCCTCAGGGTTGCTGTTAGTCACTGTGCGCTTCTGTGGCCATACAGGTTCTTAAACTATTAAAATACTTAGATTTGATAGATAATTAGCTGCTACCCCCAAGACCCTCCACCCCCAGGACCCAGCAACTAAAGGATTAACCCATCACCCAGCCACGATCCATGTGATTGGTGCCCTAAGCAGTAGAGATGGTTAAATATTTCTAAGATCACCCTTGTCCATACCCTTGCATCTAACCAGATCTCCCTGGCATCCCAACTAAAGAATCATCCTTCTTGTGACCCAAATTCAACCTGCTCTCTGCCTCCTGACAATTTCCCCAGAGAACTACCCTGCATCCCTCACTTAGTAGACATGAAGGGAAAGTGAGGGCTGTTTTGGGGTGATCATAAATTTGAAAAATCATAACCTCAATACAGCCACTTGGGAATCTCCTCAGCTGTACTTATTGAGGCTGAACACATGTATACTCAGTAACTCAGCAACTTCATTCTGAACAAAATGCCCAACAAAAATATGCATATGGATTCACCAAAAATATGACAAAAGAGATTCCTAGAAGACTTATTAATGAAATTATAGTGATGTAATCATGCCATGGAATACTATGCAGCACTGAAAAAGAACAAACCACTGCTACACCGAACAACATAAAAGAAACTCACAGACATAATGTTGAGTGAAAGCAAATAGACACGTAAGTCATAATTCTACTTATGTGAATTTCAATAGCAGATACCATGAACTTATGATGTCAGGATAGTAAGAGGGTATTTGACTGGAAGGGGAACATGAGGGGGTTTCTGGGGACAGGCCATGTTTTTACTTGTCTGTATGTCAATTACATGAGTATGTCAGTTTGGGAAAATTCACTGACTGCACACTTAAGATTTCTGTACTTTGTAGAGTGATGTTAAACTTCAATAAAAAGTTGACTTGAAATCATAAAAAGGTGAAGTTTACTAAAATCTTACATTGATCTCTGCAAAGCCTCCTTACTGGTCTCCCTACCTTCATTGCTGTCCTCCCTACAATCGTTACACCATTCACCCACCCCACCCCACCCCGAAATCAGAGTAATCCCAATAAAATGTAAATCAATTAACATCCCTAACCTGCTCCAAAACCTGCACTGAGACTAAGTCCTGAAGTCTCCATCCTGGGCCACATGGACCATAATGCCTCCCCATCACTCCTCTAGTTAAAGACAATGAAAACTAGAGGCTAGCCCCCATGGCACAGTAGTTGTGTTTGCTGTGCTCTGCTTCAGCAGCCCAGGGTGGCAGGTTCAGATCCCCGGCATGGACCTGCACCACTCGTCAGCCATGCTGTGGTGGCATCCCACATACGAAATAGAGGAGGATTAGCATGGATGTTAGCTCAGGAAGAATCTTACTCAGCAAAAAAAAAAAAAAAGACAATGAAAACTAAATAATATGCACTTGGGGCTTCCATATCTGTGATCAAATGATCTCTACTAAAAGCAAAGGGATGACGAGCCCAAGATTCAGGAGTGTGGCCACCATAGCAGGGAAAAGTGGATGGAGGAGCACCAGGCAGCTGGAAGTTACTGTCAGTGTTCCATTGCTCTGCTGGGTAGTGGGTTTATGGAAGTGGACTATATTATTAATAAATCAGTAGATCATCAAACATGAAATCATGCCTGGAAAGCAGCAAAACAGAGCCTAGTAAACGTTCCACAGTGTCAGCTGCTATTATACTGCGTTAATGCTCATTATTGTAAGCACTCTGTACCTGGCCTCCCATCCTGCTCTCTCTCCTGCCTCCTCATTGTCCTGGCACTGCCATGAGCCAGTCTTTACTGTCATTTGTTAGCAGAGGAGAAACCTACTTGACTGTTGTCACTGTCACTCCTTCTGGGGAGTGATCCGCAATTACAGAGGCAGGGAGCCACCCTCAGACTCCATCTCTCTGCATCTCACCCTCAGGAAGGATTTGAGTAGGCCTCTTGTGTCCATCTGCAGAAGGTTCCCCAAGGAGGGCAGAGGACGGGGTCCTGGTGGGAGGAGGCCATGGGCATTTGGGCGCCCCCTGAACAGGAGAAGCAAGAGTCCTGTGAGGAGAGCAAGGAGGAGGAGCATGCTGAGCTCCATGGTCCCAGTCTGACTGCCTTCCACCCCGCTGCAGCCTCGAGCTGGGCCTTTTATCCTGAGCCTGCCTTCCCACCCGGCTATGTAACTTCCACCATTCCCCACCTCCTCTCTCATCGTTGTCTGGGAGTGTCAACATTAAAGAGAAGAGCTAAAGGACCTAACATTTCCTGCTCTGGAAACCCGGTGACCTGCTCACTCCCTATCTCTGCACTCCCTCCCTAGATGTTGGCAGAGGTACTGTGGCAGACATACCAAGGCCTACATAAGTGTATGTGTGTGCCTGTGCGTGTGTTTAGTTTTCTGGGTATGGGTGAGCATGCACTACTTGTTTTGGCCATGTTTGCGTATTTGTGCTTGCATCCATTTGTCCATGTCTGCTTGCCTCTGTGTGTGCTTGTGTGATTTTCATATTGAATAAAGGGTGTTTGTATTTATGTGAATGTGTTGATGTGTGCCTGTGTATGCATCTTCATGTGCTTACATGTATATTTTGGAATGTATGCAAACTTATGTGTACTTACATAGTTTCATACCTGAAGATGTGTTTGCATTTGTACAGTGATCATGGTATATGTCCCGGTGTGTGCATTCACACATGAACCACTTTCAGTCTCTATGGGGCCTGCAGACCATCAGTGTCTACCTCTCCAGTCCCTCTTCCTTTGTCCTCCCTTCTGTGACAACCACAGATGACAGTGATGTGAGAAAAAGAAGGAGGGGCAAGAGGCACAGAATGGGTGAGACTCAGAGGTGGAGGGGGTCAGGTGGATAGAGTGAGTGGGCTCAGAGACTGGGTCTAGCTTGATGTCCACTGGGCTTGCGTGTGCCTCTTACATGACTCTGATCTTGCCCACACCCAGCCTCTGGCAGGTTTAGTCCATATTCGCTGAATATGTGAATGAATGTGTCCACATCCACCTGTTGTGGCCTGGACCTGGCTTTCTACCTCTCTCTGCTTCTCTCCTTTAAAAGGGAGTGAGGGGAGATGAGGCAGCATCTTTCTTGCTTTACACAGAGTAACTGACTTAATTCTCACCCATTGAGGTAGGTATTCTTGTTATTCTCACTTTATCAATGAGAGAGTGAGGCAAGGAGAGTTATTTGATACTTTCTTTCCCCTTATCTTTTATGTTATAATTAATGTTTGGTAACCTATTCTGACATACAGCTGCAATTTTCTGATTTTGTCTGCCTATTTATTGCCTTGCTCAAAGCTTCATAAACCTTTGACTTTTTCTTTCAGGTAGGAGAGCTCCCTTCATCTTTTCTTGTAGGGCAGATCTAGTGGCGATGAACTCCCTCAGCTGTTGTTTATCTGGGAAAGCTTTTATTTCTCCATCATATTTGAAAGACAATTTTGCTAGATAGTGTATTCTTGGCTGACAGTTTTTCAGTGTTTCAAATATATCATTCCACTCTGTCCTAGCCTGTAAGATTTCTGCAGAGAAACCAGTTAAAAGCCTGAAGGTGGGTACCATTATAGGTTATTTTCGTCTCTCTTGCTGTCCATAATATTTTTTCTTTGCCATTGACCATCAAGAGATTTAATACTATACGCCTTGGAGAAAGTCTTTTTGGATTGACATAATTAGCAGTTCTATTGACTTCATGAAATTGTCCGTCCAGTTTCTTCCCCAGGTTTGGGAAATTCTCAGATGTTATTTCATTGAATAAGCTCTGCTCCTTTCTCCCTCTCTCACCCCTCTGGGATACCTATAATCCATATGTTACTTTTTCTATTTGAGTTAGATATTTCTCAAAGAATTTCTTCATTTTTTTAAATTCTTAGTTCTTTCTCTTCCTCCACCTGAAGCATTTCTGGGTTTCTATCTTCAAGCTCAGTAATTCTCTCCTCCATAAGGTCTACACTGTTTTTTATGCTTTCTACATTATTTTTTTTATCTCATTCATTGTGTTTTTCATATCCAGAATTTCTATTTGGTTTTGTTTTTAGAGCTTCAATCTCTTTGGTGAAGTATTCCTTCTGTTCATTAATTTTATTCCTAAGCTCATTGAACTGTCTTTCTGAGTTTTCTTGAAACTCATTGAGTTTCTTTATGACAGCTATTTTGAATTCTCTGTCAGATTGTAATGTTCTGTGATTTCAGGTTTGGTTGTCATTTTCTTTCTGTTCTGCCATGTTACCATAGTTCTTCATGGTGTTTGATGAATTGATCCTCTGCTGGCACATTTGTTGTAGTAATCAACTTTTCTTATTTGGGTACAGCTTTGGTTACTTTGGTTCTATTCACCTGGGTCTCAAGTTCCTCCACTGGCTTTCTACCAGCCTGGATACTGCTGTCTATGCACCACCTGCACTGCTGTTTCCGTGTTGTCTTGTGGTGCTGGTTGCACTGCTGCCAGGGGTGCTGGGTTCACAGGTGTCGCTGTCACTGGCAGGGGCCTGGGGACCCAGGGACTTGTATGCAGCCCCTGCTGCTGGTGGAACTGGTGTCAGGGTTGCTGCCAGTGGGGGCTGGGTCCCCCATTCTGCTCTGGTTCTTGATGCTTCTGGTCACAAATTCCATCTGCCACTAGTGGGGGGAGGGGTGGACAGGGGCTCTTTTTTCTGTTCCTGACCCATCTTCTCCTAGTTGTGGCAGTCGGACCACTCTGTCCTGACATGGGTCAGGCCACCACCACTCAGTGGGGCACTTTTCCACCTGCAGGGACACTGCCTCTCATTGGGTCACACTTGTGCAGGCAGGGCCACCACAGCTTGGTAGGCACCCCCACAGGCCAGGCTACCACCACTCCACAAGAGTTCACACATGGGCAGGGCTGCTCCTGCCTCCACTCACAGTGGCACTGATGACTGCATGAGGATCGGCGTCCTGAGTCACTGTGGCTGGGGTTGAGGAGGAGGCTGCTCTGCTAGTTTCCCTGCTTCCTGGAGGTTCAGTCTACCCACCTTCAGATGTGTTGCTGCATGGAGCTCTCAGGCGTCCTATTGTGCTGCGTAGGGAACCCTCTGTTGGTTAACAGATGTCCATCTAGTTGTAACTTATAGGAGAGAGACAAAGGGAACAACTCACTCCATGGTCACGCTCAAGAGGATCATCTTTAGTTACTTTTGTGGTTGCTTAGGGTTCATAGTATACATCTTAATTTATCACATATTTTTATGATTCCCTTTTATCTCCTTTGTTGGCTTGCTAGCTACATCTCTTTCATTCATTATTTTTGCCATTATTTTAGGGTTCACAGTACAGATCCCTAACTCATCATCATCTACCTTCAAGTGACATTATGTCACTTCACATATAGTATAAGAACCTTATTATAGTATATCCTGGAACACTGGGCTATTGTTTTCTTATGTCTTACTTTTGCATATGCTACAAGCCTCACACTACATTATAACTATTTTATTTAAACAGTCAATCATCCTTTCTAAAGATTTAAACAATGGCGGGAAAATCTTACATATTACCCGTATGTTACCATTTTCAGGGTTCTTCATTCATTTGCTCCATTTCCATCTGATAGCATTTTGCTTATGCCTGTAGGACTTCCTATAACAGTTTCTATGCTGCAGATCTGCTGGTGATGAATTCCTTGAACATTTGTATATCTGAAAACATCTTTATATTGTCTTTGTTTTTGGAAGATATTTTTGCTGGATACAGATTTCTAGGTGGATGGATTTGTGATTTCTTTACGTTAAGATGTTGTTCCCCTGTTTTCTCACTTGCGCCATATCTGATGAGACATCTGCTGCATCTTTATCTTTATTCCTCTGTACATCATGTGTCTTTTTTCTCTGCCTGCTTTCAATATTTTCTTTTGAACACTTGTTTTGAGGAATTTGACTATGATGTGTTTGTCTAGGGGTTTTTTTGTTTTTTGTGCTGGAGGTTTGTTGAGATTAATGAATCTATATGTTTATAATTTTCACCATTTTGGGAAATTTTTTCAGCCGTTATTTTTTCAAATATTTTTTCTATCCAAACCTTCTCCCCTTGCTTTCAATGACTCCAATTGTGTGTATATTACGCCTCTTGATGTTCTCCCACAGCTCACTGATACTCTTTTTATGTTTTTTATTGAGATCATAATAGTTTATAAAATTGTGAAATTTCAGTTGTACATTATTATTTGTGAGTCATCATAAAAATGCACCCCTTCACCCCTTGTACCCATCCCCCAACTCTCTTCCCCCTGGTAACAAGGAAACCATTCTCTTTGTCTGTGTGTTTGTTTATCTTCTACATATGAGTGAAATCATATGGCGTTTGACTTTCTCTGTCTGGCTTATTTTTCTTAGCATAATCCCATCCAGGTCCATCCATGTTGTTGTGAATGGGACAATTTTGTATTTTTTATGGCTGAGTAGTATTCCATTGTGTATATATACCATGTCTTTTTTTATTCAATCATCAGTCAATGGACACTTGGGTTGCTTCCACGTCTTGGCTATTGTGCATAAAGCTGCAATGCACATAGGGGTGCATAAGTCTCTTTGAATTGTTGATTTCAAGTTCTTTGGATAAATACCCAGTAGCGGAATAGCTGGGTCATATGGTATTTCTATTTTTAATTTTTTGAGAAATCTCCATACTGTTTTCTGTAGTGGCTGCACCAGTTTGAGTTCCCACCAGCAGTATATGAGGGTTCCCTTTTCTCGACATCCTCTCCAACATTTGTCATTTTTTGTCTTGGTGATTGCAGCCATTTTAATGCATGTAAGGTGATATCTTAGTGTAGTTTTGATTTTCATTTCCCTGATGATTAGTGATATTGAACATCTCTTCCTGTGCCTGTTGTCACAGGCTGTCTGTTGGCACAAAATGTCTGTTCATATCCTCTACCCATTTTTTGGTTAAGTTATTTTTTTGTTTTCAGTTGTATGAGTTCTTTATATATTATGGAGATTGACCCCTTGTCAGAAAAATGATTTGCAAATATTTTCTCCCAGTTCTTTGGTTGTCTTTTCATTTTGATACTGGTTTCCTTTGCCTTGCAGAAGCTCTTTAGTCTGATGAAGTCCGACTTCTCTATTTTTTCTTTTCTTTCCTTTGTCCAAATAGACATGCTATTCAAAAAGTTCCTTCTAAGACCAGTGTCAAAGAGTGTGATGCCTATATTTTCTTCTAGGAGTTTTATGGTTTCAGGACTTACATGCAAATCTTTGATCCATTTTGAGTTAATTTTTGTGTATAGAGAAAGATAATGTTCTACTTTCACTCTTTTACATGTGGTGTCCAGTTTTTCCAGCACTGTTTATTGAAGAGACTTTCCTTTCTCCGTTGTATGTTCTTAGCTCCTTGGTCGAAGATTAGCTGTCCATAGATGTGTGGTTTTATTTCTGGACTTTCAATTCTGTTCCATTGATCTCTGTGTCTGCTTTTGTACCAGTACCACGCTGTTTTGATTCCTATAGCTTTGCAGCATAGTTTGAAGTCAGGGATTGTGATGCCTCTGGCTTTGTTCTTTTTTCTTAGGGTTGCTTTAGCTATTCGGGGTCTTCTGTTGCCCCATACCAATTTTAGGATTCTTTGTTGTATTTCCATGAAGAATGTCATTGGGATTCTGATTAGGATTGCATTAAATCTGTAGGTTTCTTTAGGTAGCATGGACATTTTAACTATGTTTATTCTTCAAATCCATGTGAATGGAATATCTTTCCATTTCTTTATGTCATCATCAATTTCTTCCAGTAATATCTTATGGTTTTCATTATATTGTTCTTTCACCTCCTTGGTTAAATTTATTCCTAGATATTTTATTCTTTTTGTTGCGATTGCAAATGAGATTGTATTCTTGAGTACTCCTTCTGTTAATTTGTCATCAAAGTATAGAAATGCAACTGATTTTTGTAAGGTGATTTTTTTTTTACCCTGAAACTTTGCTGTAGTTGTTGATTATTTCTAATAGTTTTCTGGTGGATTCTTTAGGGTTTTCTATATATAAAATCATATCATCTGCAAATAGCTAAAGTTGCACTTCTTCCTTTCCATTATGGATCACTTTTGTTGCTTTTTCTTGCCTAATTGCTCTGGCCAAAACCTCCAGTTCTATGTTGAATAGGAGTGGTGAGAGTGGACACACTTGTCTTGTTCCTGTTCTCAGAGGGTTGGCTTTCAGTTTTTCCCCTTTGAGTATGACATTGGCTATGGTTTGTCATATATGGCCTTTATTATGTTGAGGTGCTTTCCTTCTATACCCATTTTATTGAGAGTTTTTGTCATAAATGGCTGTTGGATCTTGTCAAATACTTTCTCTGCATCTATTGAGATGATCATGTGGGTTTTATTCTTCATTTTGTTAATATGGTATACCACGTTGATTGATTTGCAGATGTTGAACAATCCCTGTGACCCTAGTATAAATACCACTTGATCATGGTGTATGCTCTTTCTAATGTATTGCTGTATTCAGTTTGCCAGTATTTTGTTGATGGTTTTTGCATCTGTGTTCATCAGCAATATTGGCCTGTAATTTTTCTTCTTTGTGTTATCCTTGTATGGCTTTGTTCACAGGGTGAGATGGGCCTCAAGAATATGTTAGAAATGTTCCAGCCTTCCTCAATTTTTGGAATAGTTTGAGAAGGATGGGTATTAAATCTCCTTTGAATGTTTGGTAGAATTCTGCAGAGAAGACCTCTGGTCCTGGACATTTATTTTGGGGGAGATTTTTGATTACTGTTTCAATCTCTTTACTTGTGATTAGTCTATTCAGATTCCCTATTTCTCCTTCATTCAGTTTCGGGAGGTTGTATGAGTCTAAAAATTTGTCCATTTCTTCTAGATTGCCCAATTTGTTGGCATACAGTTTTTCATGGTATTCTCTTACAATCCTTTGTATTTCTGTAGTATCTGTTGTAATTTTTCCTGTTTTGTTTATAATTTTATTTATTTGAGACTTCTCTCTTTTTTTCTTTGTGAATCTGCCTAAGGATTTGTCAATTTTGTTTATCTTCTCAAAGAGCCAGCTCTTTGTTTCATTGATACTTTCTACTGTCTTTTTTGTTTCAATTTCATTTATTTCTGCTCTAATTTTTATTATTTCCCTGCTTCTGCTGACTTTGGGCTTTGCTTGTTCTTCTTTTTCTAGTTCTGTTCAGTGTACTTTAAGATTGCTTATTTGAGATTTTTCTTGTTTATTAAAGTGGGCCTGTCTTGCTATGAATTTCCCTCTTGGGATCACTTTTGCTGCATTCCATATGAGTTAGTATAGCATATTTTCATTTTACTTTGTCTCCAGATTTTTTTATTTCTCCTTTAATTTCTTCAATGATCCATTAGTCCTTCAGTAGCGTGTTGTTTAGGCTTCACATCTTTGTCCTTTCGCCAGCTTTTTCCTTGTAGTCGATTTCTGGTTTCAGAGCATTATGGTCAGAAAAGATGCTTGATATTATTTCAATCTTAAATTTATTGAGGGTTGCCTTGTTTCCCAGCATATGGTCTATCCTTGAGAAGGTTCTATGTGCACTGCAAAAGAATATGTATTCTGCTGTTTTTGGATGGAGTGTTCTATATATATCTATAGAGTCCATCTGGTCTAGGTTTTCATTTAAATCTATTTCCTTATTGACTTTCTGTCTGGATGATCTATCCATTGATGTAAGTGGGTGTTAAGCTTCCCTATTATTATTGTGTTGTTGTTAATACCTCCTCTTAGGTTTGTTAATAGTTGCCTTACATACTTTGGTGCTCCTGTGTTGGGTGCATATATATTTATAAGTGTTATGTCTTCTTGGTGGAGGGCCCCTATTATCATTATATACTGCCCCTCTTTTTCTCTCATTAGCTATTTTATCTTGAGGTCTACTTTGTCTGATATAAGTATGGCAATACCTGCTTTCTTTTGTTTGTCATTTGCTTGGAGTATCATCTTCCATCCCTTCACTCTGAGCCTGTGTTTGTCCTTGGAGCTGAGATGTGTTTCCCGGAGGCAGCATACTGTTGGGTCTTGCTTTTTAATCCATCCCACCACTCTGTGTCTTTTGGTTGGAGAATTCAATCCATTTACATTTAGAGTGATTATTGATATATAAGGGCTTAATGCTGCCATTTTGTCACTCGTTTTCTGGTTCTTCTGTATTTCCTTTGTTTCTCATCCCATGTATTTCGGACTACCAATTCAGTTAGGTAGTTTTCTCTTTATTTATCATTTGTGTCTCTGTTCTGATTAGCTGTTTAGTGGTTACCATGAGGTTTGTATAAAAAATCTTATAGATGAGATAGTCCCTTTTCTGATAGCCTCTTATTTCCTTAGACTAAGACAATTCCATCCCTTTCCTCTTCCCCTTCTAAGTTATTATTGTCACAACTTATTCCATCTTGTGTTGTGAGTTTGTGGTTAAAATAACAAGATAATGTTACCTATCCTATATGGTTGTGAGGATCCAGTGGGTTGGTGGTACATAGTAAATGCTCAAGTTTTAACTATTTTATTATTACAACCAGATGTCTATTGTCAACACCAAAGCCCAAGTGACCTTATAAAACCTGTTAGGTCACATTCCTTCTCTGCTTAAAACACCCCCATGACTCTCACCTCACTCTGAGTAAAAACCAAATGACTCACGCAACCCTGCATGATCTGGCCTCCAGCCCTCCTCTCTCAGCTCATCTCCTACACTTTCTTCTTAGCTCACTCCAGCACACTTGGCCTCCTCATTATCCTTGCACATTCCAGGGCTTCTCTCACCTCAGGGCCTTGGCACTGACCATTCCTTCTGCCTGGAATGTCCTTCCCTCAGAGATCCACATGACTCCCTCCCTCCTGTCCTTCAGAACTTGCTCAGAAGTCACCTTCTCAAGGAGCCTTCCTTGGCCCCCAAATGAACAGCTGGTTGCACAGTTTATAGGGAAGTGTCTGTCTGGTTTGGTCTGAGTGGACATTTGTGTCTGTCAGGGGAAGGGATGCTGGCAATGTCACCATGAAGGAGAGAGGGGACTCCTGGGAAACCGTGTTTGGCCCTGGCATTGTCTGGAGAGAGAAGTCCACCCCTCTCTCTACCCCTACCATCTGTGAGCACAGAGTGTCTTGGGTTGGGTGCCTAGAAACAGACTTTGAGATGAAGGTGTGCATGCAGGAGGTTCACTGGGCAGGCCCCTAGGGAGCAACACCTGTGGGGAGCTGGGGCAGCAGGTAGCAGTGGACTGTGCCATGGCTGCCCAGATGAGCCAGTTGGTCCCATGAGGAGCTCTGGGACCATGGTGCCCCACAGAGCTGTCCCAAATTGAAGTGAGAGGCTGGCTTTATACTCGTGCATCAACTAGTAGTTGGATGCGGCTTTCTTCTGGAAAGAGCCCCCAGTTGGAGGAGGTAGCTCCCTTTGGCCAAAGGCAATTCTCAGAAAGGGAGCAGCTCTGAGCCATTAGCAACGGACACTCCCAGGATGCCAGAGTGTCAGTCATGAAGGAAGTTTGTGCAGCTACCATAGTGTCCACTACACAGAGCAGGACACCAGTGGAGGTCCAGCCTTCTCTAAGTATTTAGCAGTGTTAGATCAAGCAACTAAACATCAAATAAAGCATGCCTTGCCCTCCTTCCCTGGCAAAGGGACCTCCCCAATCACCTTGAAAGCAAGGTTTGACTTGAATATTCTCAGAGCTCCTCAAAGGAATGTGACAATTCAGGGAGAGCTTGCCCCAGCCCCAGGCCCCTGGCCCATCTCCCTTTCCTTCCCACTTCCAGCTCCATCCTGTACTGCGAGGGGTCTCCCACACGTATGTGGACACTCAGCCCATGTGTGCAAAGCTCCATCCACACTCATGTCCCTTGACCATCCCCCTGGCCTAGGTGTGCACACACGAGGGGCACAGGCTTCCCTTGGAAAGTGGACCTACAGAAGAGGCCCCTCAGGCTCTGGACATGGACTTGAGGCCATTGGACAGGGACTCTGCAGTCCCAGGTGCAAAGGGAAGTCCAGAGCAGGACCATGGGCTCCAGGAAAGCAGGAACTGTCAGCTCACAGGCTCCTCCGACCATTTCATGGGCATGGTGGGAGGAGGGTCAGAGGGCCTGGATCTGTTTCTCTTTTGTTCTTATTTTTCTTTTCTCTTGTTTTTTTTAAATTATGGTAAAATTCACGCAACATAAAATTTACCATCTTAGCCATTTTTAAGTGTACAGTTCAGTAGTGTTAACTGTATTCGCATTGTTGTGCAACCGGTCTCCAGAAGTCTTTTCATTTTACACAACTGAAACTCTGTCCCATTAAACAACAGTTCCCCATTCCCCTCCCCCAGCCCCTGGCAACTGCCATTCCACTGTCTGTCTCTATCAATCTGACCACTATAGGGGCCTCATATAAGAAGAATCATACAGCATTTGTCCTTTTATGACCGGCTTATTTTATTTAGCAAAATGTCCTCAAGATTCACCCAAGTGGTAGCACGTGTCAGAATTTCCTTTTTAAGGCTGAATAATATTCCATTGTATAGATTTACCACATTTTGTGTGTCCGTTCATCTGTTGGTGGACAGTTGGGTTCTTTCTACCTTTTGCCTACTGTGAATCATGCTGCTACGAACATGGATATACAACCACCTCTTCAAGTCCGTGCTTTCACTTCTTTTGAGTATGTACCCAGACCTGGATCTATTTCTGAGAAGTTCACTCAGACACCCTCTCCAGGCCTGAGTTGCAACAGAAATATCAGGCTCCAAGGACCTGCAAAATCGCCCTGAATCTCAGGGTGAGTGTGCCCACATATACAGGCCTTCTGTGATGAGGAGTTGGGGATTTTTCCTACCTCTCCAATAGCAAAAGGGAGTGGTAATAGCAAGGAGAGAAGCTTGTCCAGGGTGTGCCTTGGTCCTCAGCAACCTGAAAGTTTTCAAATGCCCAAAGTGTTAGCTGGATGTTTGCTTATTTGCTTACGTTGACAGCAAACGTGCCCTTAGGCAGAGAGGTGAAGAAATCTATGACATGCTCCAAAGCAGTCGAAACAGCTAGAGATGATCTAAAATAGATGAATGTCCTCACAAGGAGCTGAAGTCTGCTTTTGTGGTTAGAAGTGCTATAAACAAAACCAGGGCAGCCACTAGCCCTTATGATGCACTTTGTGAGAATGAAAAAGGCACCTTCTCTGGACAAGTGGCCTGTTGAATGCATGGTATGAAGAAAAAAGGCTCTTCTCAGATTTCAGTCCTGCTGTTCAAGGCACAACCTTTGTGACCTCATGTGGTAGCCCTGAGCAATAACAATAACTGTTTATCAAGGGCTTATTATGTCCCAAGTGATTCTCACTACTTCATTGGCTCCTCTGAACAGATACTATTATTATGCCCATTTTGTAGATGGAGATATTGAGGTTCAGAGAGAAGTTACTTGCCTAGTCACTCAACCGGGAAGTGACACCTAGGATTCAAGCCCAGGTTGCCGACCCCAGGGACCACAGTCTCCCCACCCTGCTGTTCCCCAGGGCTGACTAGACCAGGGAGGAGGTTGGGGCCATCATGCCAGAAGCACATGTCTGCGTCCTCCCCTGGGTGGGCAGCCCTGAACATCTGAACTGACTCCTTCCACAGGGCACCATGGTGTTCCCGCTGCTCCACTCTGTACTCCAAGACCCTGACCAGTTCCAAGACCACGCTTCCTTCCAGCCCCAGAGGTTCCTGGATGACCACAGAGCTTCTTGAAAGTGCCCGCCTTTCTGCCCTTCCCTGCAGGTTAATATTCACGCTCCTGTCCAAGCCAGGGGCTGATGTGTGGCTCCAAGGAGGAGCCTTTCTCTCTCTGCACCTCATCCTTTAACATAAGCCAGCAGTTTTCTGATTGCTGGTTTGGAAGACAGATGCTACAGGCCAGGCTCAGGCGAGGCATGTGGTTGGGGTGCAGGTACACCCCAACCACAGTTAACCGTGAGATTAATCCTTACTCAGAAACTGTAGATTGCACCAGGCCTGTGAAAAACACCAAAAAAAGGGGGGGGGGGGTTAAAAATTTCCACTTCCTAAAAAAAATTTTAAATAAGCATAATTCTCCAATTTCTAGAGAAAATAAACAGCACATTTAGTCCACAATACTAAATACTTTTTAAGTGATTGCTTTTGTTATAGTTATCTAAAAATTAGACAGCTAAGCAAATACTGGCTAATATTTTTATTTAAACTATTTTTTAATTATATATATAATGCAAACACTTGGTAAAAAATAAATCAAGCAGAACAAGAGCATAAAGTTATCTTATTCCTCCTTGATCCTATTCCCTAGATTATATCTCCTACAACCTAGAGATAAACATGGTTAATGGTTTCTTGTGTATCCTTCTAGAATTTATCTAAGTAAATGCAAGCACAAATATGAATCTATGTATATGTTTTACAAAAACTGATAACCTTAGCATCCCATTGTGGATTTATTTTTTCCACCTAAACATCCATCTTGGACATTGCTCCATTGTGGCATGTACAGTTTTAACTCATGCGTCGTCTTTTTTTTTTTTTTTTTTTTTTTTTTTGCTGAGGAAGATTTGCCCTGAGCTAACATCTGTGCCAATCTTCCTCTATTTTTTAGTATGTGGGCCACCAACAGAAGAGTATAGGCCCATGCCCAGGAACTGACCCCAGACAACCGAAGAGGAGCACACTGAATTTAACCACTAGGTCACTGGGGTTGGCCCATAACTCAGTCTTCTTAATGGCTGTGTGGCATTCCATGGTTGACATACCATAATTTTTTTCACTCATTCCCATACATATGGGCATGTGGATTGTTTCCAGTTTTTCACTTTGCTCCAGTGTACATTGTTCCACATGGGTTTCGGGGTTCTTTTAAAGCTACAGCACTTCAAATGGTCACTCTCGGAAGATACTGAAAATGCCACAGTCTGTCTCCTCCTCGGACCAAGGGGCAGCCTCACTTCTCAGACGGAGCTGCCCCAACTCTCTAAGGTGACCACATTAGGATATACCTGCCCACACAGATGGACAAGAGCATGGGGCATCTTGGCTTATGGGAGATTGCAGGTATATGTTTAAGGAGGAAATTGGGAAAGATTTAGCTGAAATCACAGGCTCTTAAATCATCAGTGGCTTAGACAGTAACTCAGAGGTCTTCTCTGATCTATTCCCCCTCCCTATCTTGTTCTAGGTCTCCTGTCATCTCTGATGTGTCCCTCTCACCCCTTCTCTCTGTCCCCCCCTCCTCATGTCTGCTCTCTATTGTCCTGCTCCCCCAGGGCACTGAGCACGCCCCAGAGACTCTCTGGCCCAGAGTGAGCTCTTTCTCTACCTGACACGGCTGCTACAACACTTCTCACCCACCTCACCACTGCCTCCTGTGGTCCTGGACCTGCAGCCCCAGGACAGCAGATTCAGGAAGCAGCTGCCACCTTTCCAACCCATCCTGCAACTGCGACAGCTCCTGCAAAGCCAAGCCCACCTCCCACCCTGACCGTCCAGCCCCTGGACATGACCTGGTGCCTTCCTTCCATTGTCTGGCCTCTGTTTCCCTACATGCACAACATAGAGGCTTTCCAGGGACCACATGTAGGCTCTGGAGTCTGACACCTTGGTTTGGGTCTTGCCTCATTCACTGTTGCATCCCCAGCTCCTAGAACAGCATCTGGAACACAGCAGGTGCTCAATAAACATTTGCTGAATGAATGAGTTTCTTTAATAAATCCTGGCTCTGACACGTACTCTACTGTGTGACCTTGGTCAAGTGATGTCCCCTCTATGGTCTCAGTTCCTTCATCTGTACAATGGGGTAATAAAAAATATCTGCCTCACAGGCCATTATTAGTCTTCATTCAACAAATTACTTATCAAGCACCTAATATGTTCTAGTGCTGAGAAGACAACAGGAAAAACTCCTTATCCTTGTGGAGTTGACATTCATGTGTGTCAAAGGAAAGGAAGAGATAATACTCAAGAGACATAAGAAATAGCTAAAATGTGTGTGATCTCAGAAGGTGATAAAAGCTGTATAAAATTAGAGGGACAGGAATGTAGGATGGGCCCATTTGCAGTTTTCAACAGGGTGACTGGGAAGATCCCGCTGAAAAGGGAACATTTGAACAGACACTTGAAGAAAATGAGAGAGCACTGGCCCCGATGTCTACATGGAGAGAGTTCCAGGCCGAGGAAACAGCCAGTGCAAAGGCCCTGAGGCGAGAATGTGCCTGCAGTTTGGTGAAACAGCCAGGAGGCCAGAGTGGCTGGCACAGGATGCGTGAGCAGTCCAGTTGGGGGAGGTGATGGGAGATAGGTGATGAGACAGACTTCAGAGGACTCTGGCTTTTACCCTGAGAGAGATGGATCACATGGGAAGATTTTGAACTGAGGAGGAAGGTGATCTGATTTATGTTTCTAAAGGATCTCTCCAGCTGGTTTGGAGACTGGCTTAGAGGGGGTGGCACTGGTGTGGGAGAGGCAGGAGCCTAGAATGACTCCTAGATGTAATAGTCAGGGCTGGTTAGCTGTTGTAACAAAGAACCCCAAAATCTCAGTGCTTAAGGCGACAAAAGTTTCTCATTCGCATAGTATTTGGATGAGGGTTTGGTGGTGACTTAAAACCACAGGTTGTGGGGGTTTTTTTTGTTTTTTGTGTTTTTTCCATGTTGTGGTTCTTCCATCTTCCTGATGGAGGGAAAGAGCATGGCAGATTTCACCCCAGATGCATAATCTTGCATCTTGACCCAGAAGTGACACGTATCACTTTTGCTCTCATTTTTTGGTAAGACCTGGTCACACAGTCTCATCAGTGGAATGCTAACTGAACAGCCACTTCCAAGACACAACTCTGGAAGCAATAACTCTGAAAGGCAGAACACACATTCTTGGTAGTCAGCTCCCTAAGGCTGCCACACCAGGGTTCTGGTCATGGAGATTCGATAGTCAGGGTTTGTTTAACTGAACAAGTATTTATTGAGCTCCTATTACATGATAGGCACAGTTCTAAGTACTTGGAATTCAGTCAGGAACCAAAGTTCCAGCCCTCATGGACCTTGGATATTTGTGGAGGAGACTGATAATAAACGCATAAATACTATTTCTCTTTAGTTGCAAATAGCAGAAATTCACTTCAAACCAGTTAAGAAAGCAAAAAGGAGACAAAGGGGCAGTACTTATTAGCTCCCATAATTGGGTGTTGCACGAGTGCATCTGTCTTCAGTAACTCTCTCTCTCCCTCTTTTGCCTATGCTCCTCTCTATGCACACACAAGTGCACATGCACACACACACAGTTTGCATTATGGCTTCATTCTGTCGTCACTCTCACATCTCTTGCTGGGAATGATGGTTATTGACAGCCCCAGTTTCAGATCAACTCAGGAAAGACTCTGATTGGCTCTGCCTGGGTCACATGCCTATCCTTGGTCCAATCACCATGAGTTTATGATGATAGCAGCCAGAACCATTTGCTCGTCCTTAAGGATGGCGAGACAGGCAGGACAGGGTGATTGACAGCCCAACCAGGACCATTTGTTGTTAAGGAAGTTCCCCAAATCAGGTGGTTACCAGGTAAGGGAGGAAGTGAACATGTGCTCCGACAATACACAGTGGACCCCCCAGTCCTAGTCCAGGATACTCCACATTTTAGAAGACCAGAATCGAGACATACCCACTTGCTCCTGCACACAGCTCAAAAATATCCCCACTCAACACAAAAGCAACTCTCCCACACACGACCAAAATTCATTTACCCTCCTCCCCAAAATAAAGTCTAATTCCCGTGCCAATGTCTAATCAAGGAACTCAGAGTGAGGTGTGAGGTGTATGATACAGTGAGGTGTCAGTCAAATGTCCAAAATCTACAGACGAGTGATCATTTAAACCACTCTTTATACACCTGTGGTGAGCTTGTCGATTGCCTACACCACAACCATTCCCATTCTCTTTCTTTTTGGGCCTGTGTCCCACAAGAGTTTAGAAATACTCATTTTCCCAGCATTCTTTGTGGCTAGGGGTATCCGTGTGTCAAAGTTTTGGTCAATGAGCCATAAGGGGGATTCCTGCTATGGTGTTCTAAAAAAAGATTACTCCCCCTCAATAAAAAGAGAGTACAACATGAGGAAAGTCCTCTCAAAGTGCAGGCTGCCTTCTGCTTTCTTTCTTTTGAGATGGTCATGCCAGGACATGCTGCCTGGAGCTATGCAGCAGCCTATTATCATAAGACAATGAGCCTGAGACCTAAAAGTCAACGAATAGGATAATAGAGAAAAGAATGGAGTAAACCGGGTTTTTAAATTACCTTGTTGAGTTATTGAATGAGCTCTGGCACTGCTTACCTCCAGCCTTCTTGCTTTGTAAGATAATTAAATATCTTTATTATTCAGCCCACTGTTGACCCAAGATTCTTGTTTCACCATTCACTAGGTGACAAGGCTGTGCCACCAAGGTTAAAAGGCAATTAAGTGCCACCCGGGGAAGAGATCAGTGCATGATTCAAGGTCGCTGAGAAAAGACAACAGCACACCATGCTCACGTGGTACAGCCTTTACTTCTAGCAAGAGAGGAGACAGAGTACATAAGATCCAGCCCCTTGCAATGTGTCAGCCTCCCATGACCAGTGGATCCATGCCACAGCCAATGCCAGGGAAACAACTGCACATAACCCACTTCATGCTGTAATGGAAGCACCTGAACCCTCTCCCCTGTGGGATCTGAAACTCAAAAAGCTGGAGGCATGCCTGAGGGCCATCAACACATGTGCTTAGCCAACAGGCAAGTACTCATTGAGTCTGAAACAGGAAAAGATATTACCTCACATAGCGAGAAGCCCAGCCCAGGCTATGAGGACTCCTTATCTGTTGAGAAGAAAGTGTTCCAGGCCCAAGAACCATTTTTATGCAGTTACCAGGGGTCAAAAGACTGCCCACATGAGACTGCCTTTCCCAACAAGTCTGCTGCTTGCAGTTGTAAGCATTCTAACTGCCAACATCACGGCAGTGAAGCGACTCCCTTTGACAACTGTGAAGTGAATAAGAGAAATTTGAACTAAATTGGGGTTGGGAAGGCCTGTTAGGGGAGCCCTCATGCCCTATCATACTACGTCAATTACACTAAACAGGAAAAGAATTATGCTTGCATCTCCAACAGGAAATCCAACTACTTTCCTACTGAAGGAAAATTTCTCTCCCCACCTGGCAACAGCCCAGCCAATGAGAAACGCCACAGCTCAGCCAATGAGGAGCCAGTTGCCACCCTGAATTGTTACTTTCCCCCAACGGACTTTCATTTAGAACAACCCTGCCCTCTCTCTTTTTTCTCTATAAAAGCAGCCTCCCTCCTTTGTTCTCTGGATTTGCCTATGGTTATCATAGCGTGTACATCCTGAATTGCAATTCTTTTGGCTATTCCTGAACAAACCTGTTTTGAGGGTAAAATAACTGACAAATTTGCTAAGTTGGCATAACCAACATGGCTGCCTCTAATCCTCTTCTCTGAAAGTTAATTCTCCATCTTGTCCTCCTTGTCCAACCTGAGGGAGGTTTAGAGGAAGATTTCTCATCAAGGGTTGTCCTGTTTTACTTCTTGTTCCTGTGGTCTTAGAACTGCCTTGATCAACCACAAGCCCGCATCTGCCAGAATTGGGGGCTATTTGGATGACAACTTTCAAGCTGTCTTGAACTGATGCTTCAGTTCTCGGGGATTCCATGGAAGTTGCCCATAAAACCAGAAATCTTGACAACTTACGGTTCTTGAAGATGAACTCAGGGTCAATAGGGTGGCTTTGTGCGAATTACAAGGCACTCTCTCTAGATGAATAAGTTAGAAAAAGGATCTCATCTGGGCAGATCCATTCCTCAGTGTGCAAAGTTTGATGAGCATCGCTTTCTTGGGGGAAAAAAAAAGTGTCTTACTGTGGTCGGATGCAGCTCTGCACCAAGGTGCATGACTTGCCAGGTGAAATGTGAGCAGGATCGCAGTCACTGTTTATTCCTTGTGCAGTAAACAGCCTACACGACTGCACAAACCTTCACAGTTTGGACCCCATTCTCAAAAGTCTGCCTCTCAGCAACAGTCATCGGAGTTCCTGGACCCCTGAGGGGAGTTAACAGAGCTGGGCCTGCTGACAGATGTTGGCCAAGTTACTGAAGGATGGTGGGACCAAGGGTGCCCATCAGGGCATCTCCAAGAAGAAGGCCCAGAGAATGTATTAATTAATGTAAAGGCCAAGTTGCTATAACCAACAGATCCCAAAATACAGTTACTTAAATAAAATAGAAGGTTCTTTATTTTGTGACTCTCTTGAAGTAGGCAGCTTGTCCAAAATGGCAGGTGGCCCCCCACCATGTGGCCAATCAGGGACCCAGGTTCCTTCAATCTTGTTTCTCTGCCACAGTCCAGTGGTTTTCAAAGTGCAGCCTCCAGATCAGCAGCTTCAGCATCACCTGGAATTTGTTTAAAATGTAAATTCTTGAACCCCAGCCAGACCTACTGAATCAGAAACTCTAGGGGTGGGTCCAGCAATTTGTGGTTCAACAAGGCCTCCAGGTGATTTAATGGACACTCAAAATGGAGGACCACTACCCTAGGGTGTGTTGATCTTCATGTTCAAAGGACTTTGTACTTCTTGAATCATCCCTTCCTGTCCAGGGAGTGGCCAGGATGGAAGTCCTCTGACTATTCGAAGACCTTAAGCCCAGAAGAAATTTGAATTCTGGGCATGCAACATGGTTTAGGAGGGTGAGGGAATCTGGCACAGCATAATAGTTAGGGGTATCGATTCTGAAGACAAGCAGCCTGGGTTTAAATCTCAAAGTTGCCATGTACCAGCTGTGTGGCTTTTGACAAGTAACTTCTCCCCTCTGAGCCTTAGTCCCCTCTCCTATAATAGAGGGTTCGTCACTGTGTCTTACGGTGTTACTATAAGAATTCATGATGTCACTATGTGCCCTACACTTAAGAAGTCCTCAAGATATTAACTGAATTACCTTAATATTTAAATGTTGATAGGAGCTATTTGCTCCAAGCCTTGTATTAAATGCTTTCCCTACACTATCACATTGTCTTCATGATTCTATTGGAATAGGTGTATTTTATATAAATATATTAATTTTATAAAGAAGGAGAGTAAGGTGAAGACTGGTAAGTCATGTAGGTTATAGGTGATGGAACGGGAATTCTAACTCCGGTCTGATTCGCTTAGCCTCAAATCTTAATCACTTCTCAGGAATATCGGATTTCTGGAAGTTCCTCAGACTTCTAGGAAGACTGCGCCATCTAGTGGCTGCAGGGCTGACTTGTGATTGGAATGGATGCAGCAGGGCGAGGTGAAAAAGCTCTCATCCTGTTTGTAGCCTCTCTCGACTTTCAGTCACCCAGGCAGCTGAGAGAACCCCAACAGGAAAGAGGAGAAACACTGGACGCAAAGGCAGATCCAGCCCCAGAGCCAGGTGTCCGGAAATATATGCACGAGATACTGCATCAGGCACTTTACATCATTGCCTCTGAATCATCCTAACAACTCAGAAGATGATACTATAATTGCCCCCATTTTAGAAATGAATAAAATGAGGCTCAGAGATAGTAAATGTCCCACGGTCTCAGCTGGGAAGCAGCAGAGCGAGATTCAAACTCGGGACTAATCAGCCTCTCCTGCGCATGAAGCTGGGAGACAGCGCCACCTGGTGGTCACTGGTCTGAGCCGCTTCCCGACTAGAAGGACCCAGACAGAAAGGAATAGCTAACACATAGCATTTGCCATGTGCCAGGCACTGTACTAAATGCGTTACTTAGATTTAATTCAAGTTAACTTGTTTAATCCCTCATCTCAACAATCCTCTAGGAAGATAATTAATAATTTGTAGTCTCCACCCTTCCCCATTTTTATTTTAATTTTCTCTCTTTGAAAAAAAAATATTTATATTCTGGAAGATTTCAAGCATACACAAAAATAGATATAACGACATATCCGTCATCTAGTTTCAGCAATGATCAACTCATGGCCAATCTTGTTTCAACTATACTCTCAAAAATCCCCTCCTCCACACTCCAAAGAAATCAGGATTATTTTGAAGCAAAGCCCAGACATTGTATCAATTTGCCTGTAACTATTTTCAGTTATGTATCCCGAAAATATCCCCCATTTTACTGTTGGGGAAACTGAGGCATGAAGAGGTCACATAACATGAGGAAGGTCCCTTTGCTGATAGGGTGCAGAGGCCGGATCAAAGCCGGGATGTCTGATTCCAGGGCCTTTGCCTTTAACCTTGTGATGCCCCTGGAGGGTGGCATCACTCGGACAACAAAGAAACTCGGTCATCTCTTTTCAAAGTTGTCAAATTGCTTCTCAAGTTGACAAGCTTGGAATACAAACAGCAGAGATGAAAGTACTGTATCAATGTTAACGTTACTGCAGTTACATCAGAGAACATCTCGGTTCTTAGGAAATGCACACTGAAGTATTTAGGGGTAAACGGCCATGTTATGTGTAATTTACCCTAAATGATTCAGAAAAGGTGTTAGATACATAGATGACAGAGAGAACAAATGATATTGGAAATGGGTTAAAATGTTAACCTAAGGTCAATCTGGATAAAGAGTATAATGGATGCTACATTTATTCTTGAAACTTTTCTGTATGTTTGGCATTACTTCCCCAAAAACAGTTTTAAAATTTAGAAAAAGCATGCATACTATAAATAGCATATGATTCCATTTATGTTAAGTTTTAAAACAGGCAAAAGTAAGCTAGATGACAGAGGTCAGAACAGTGGTTCCATTTGGTGGGTATCAGCTGGAGAAGGAGCAAGACAGAGCTGTCCAGGGTACAAAACAAGTCTATGTCTATTATGAATGTGTCTCATTAGGCAGTGTGCTTAAAAGCTCCCTACTTTACTGTACACAGATTATACCTACATAAAAAGGAAGGCAAAGGAGCAGAACAGGTAAATTGTCATATATTCATAAAATGGATTATTATAAAGCAAGGAAAATGAACGAATGTATAGTTTTTGGTTTTGGTTTTCTGGTTTGTGTTTTTTGGGGTTTTTTGGTGAGGAAGATTCGCCCTGAGCTAACATCTGTTGCCAATCCTCCTCTTTTTTTCCTTGAGGAAGATTGTCCCTGAGCTAACATCTGTGCCAATCTTCCTCTATTTTGTATGTGAGACGCCACCACAGCATGGCTGATGAGTGGAGTAGGTCTGCGCCCAGGATCCAAACTCACGAACCCTAGGCTCCTGAGGCAGAACACTGGAACTTTAACCACTCAGCCATGGCCCCCAAATGTATAGTTTTATACAATAAAAAGGTTGAGCCTCAGAAACATAATTTACAGCAAAGGAGCCAGACACAAAACAGTATCTATTACTTGTTCCATTTATGTAAAGTTTACAAAAAACAGGCATTTAAGGATGTGTGCTTAGGAGGTAAAATGCTGAACACACTCATCAAATATTAAAACGCTATGAAAGTCAGGAAAATTCTTTTCTTAGGGAAGAGAGAGGAGTGGAGGGGAAGTAGAGGGGCTTCCAGGATGCAGGCAACATTCTGTGCCTTAACCTGGTTCACCTTGTAACAACTCATTGAGCGATACTCACTTGCAGTGTGTACTTCTCATATGTATCGAAATAAAATATACATAATTTTCCATCACATCTATGTCATGAGATACTAAGGGAATACTTTAATGAAATATGTGTAAGACCTGTGCATTGAAAACCACAAAACATTATTGAAGGAAATGGAATAAGACTGAATAAATGGAGAGATACACTGTGTTCAAGTTAGATGACTCGATATTGTTAGCAGCGCTCCATTGATTTGTAGAATAAATGAATCCCAAAGAAAATCAAAATTCCAGCATTTTATTTTTTGTAGAATATTCAATATATTTTGTCAAGCTGAGACTAAAATTTATAGGCAGATGTAAAGAATCAACAATAGCCAAACCATCTTGAAAAAGAAGAACAAAGTTGCAGAATTTACGCTACCTGATGTCACAATTTACTATAAAACTACCATAATAAAGACAAGGTGTATTGGTATATAGATAGAATATAGATAAATGAAACAGACTAGGAAGTCCATAAATATGTGATAATTGATTTTTGACAAAGGAGTCAAGATAACTCAATGGAGAAAGAATAGTATTTTCAACAAATGGTAGTAAAACAACTGAATAGCCATGGAAACAAAACATACCCTGCCTTTTACTTCACCTCATGCCCAAAAATTAACTTGAAATGGATCAAAGACCTGAAAATACAAGCTAAAACTATAAAACTTTTATGTAAAAGATATTTTTAAAAATCTTCATAAACTTGGAGTAGACAAATTTTTTTTCTACAGGACATAAAAATCACTAACCATTAAAAAATTGATAAACTGGTCTGAATCCAAAATTCTTCTCATTGAAAAGCACCATTAGGAAAATAAATAGGAACAATCTGAAATCAACAATCCAAAGTAACATATGCACCCCTATGTTCACTGCAGCACTATCCACAATAGCCAAGACATGGAAGCAACCCAAATGCCCATCAACCAATGATTGGATAAAGAAGATGTGGTGCATATATATATATATATAGAATGAAATACTACTCACCCAGAAAAAAGGCAAATTCATCCCATTTGCAATAACATGGAAGGCCCTAGAGGGAATTATGCTAAGCAAAATAAGCCAGTCTGAGAAAGACAAACACCAGATGATCTCACTCATATGTGGAATATAAACAAATACTGGGACAAAGAAAACAGTTCAGTGGTTACCAGGGGAAGGGGGGTGGGGGGACACAGGGGGTGAAGGGGAGCACTTATATGGTGACAGTCAAGAAATAATGTACAACTGAAATCTCACATTGATGTAAACTATTATGAACTGAATAAAAAAAAAAAAAGGAAAGGAAAGGAAATAAATAGGGGGCCGGCCCCGTGGTGTAGCAGCTAAGTCCGTGAGCTCCACTTTGGAGACCTGGGGTTTGCCGGTTCAGATCCTGGGCATTTATCAAGCCATGCTGTGGTAGGCATCCCACATATAAAGTAGAGGAAGATGAACATGGATGTTAGCTCAGGGCCAATCTTCCTCAGCAAAAAGAGGAGGATAGGCAGTGGATGTCAGCTCAGGGTTAATCTTCCTCACAACAACAAAAAAGAAAGAAATAGATAAGCCACAGATGGGGATAAAATATTCAGAACACATACATCTCACAAAAGACTTATATCTTGAATATATAGGGAACACCTACAACTCAATGAGAAAAAAAATTCAACAAAAATGGCCAATAGGCATATGAAAATCTGTTTAATATCTTTAGTCATCGGGAAAATACAAATTAAAACGAAACAGATACTACTACACACCCACTAGAATGGTGAAATTGAAAGAGGCAGAGAACACCGAATATTGACAGGGATCGCCAGAACTCTCACGCATTACTAATGGCTGCGCAAAATGGTACGACTGCTTTAAAAACTTTTTAGACGTTTGTTAAAACTTAGACAACATGCAACAACAACAGACGAATTTCGAAAACACCGCACTGAGGAAAATAAGTCTCAAAAAGAAGAACACATGGAGTATAATTCCATTTCTTTCAAGTTCTAGAACAGATTAATTTTATGAGGGGAGAAAAACACAGCAGTGGTTGTTTCTGAGACACTGACTGGGAAGGGACGTGAGACAACTTTTTGAGGTGATGACAGTGTTCTATATTATGCATTTTCTTCTATGTCAATTTTACCTTGAAAATATAAACAACCACCCACCAACTGGGAGAAAAATATTTGCAAATCATGTATCTTGACAAAGGGTTAATCTCCAAAATATATAAAGAACTCATCCAACTCAACAACAAAATAACAAACAACCCAATCAAAAAATGGGCAGAGGATATGAACAGACTTTTTTCCAGAGATACAGATGGCACACGAAAAGATGTTCAACATCACTAATCATCAGGGAAATGCAAATCAAAACTATAATACCATATCACCTTATACCCGTTAGAATGGCTGTAATCGCCAAGACAAAAAATAATAAATGTTGGAGAGGACATGGAGAAAAGGGAACACTCATGCACTGCTGGTGGGAATGCAAACTGGTGCAGCCACTACAGAAAACAGTATGGAGATTCCTCAGACAATTAAAAATAGAAATACCATATGAGATAGAGATAAAATGGCAGCTCACCCGTGGCTCACACAGTGCCTGGCCTGCCAGAAACTCCAGTAATAATAACATTCACGTGTACACAGCACTGCAACACACCTCATTGCACTCTCACCTCAAGCCTATGGCATAGCAAATATTATTATCTTCCTACTTTGCAAATGAGGAAACTGAGGCATTGAGAAGTTGAGTCACTTATCCAAGGTCACACAGGGAATAAAAGATCAAAGCTGGAGCTGGACCCTCTTAACCACCCCTCCAGTCAGAGCCCCAGCAAATGAGAGCTACTGTGGGTGGTAGCATTATGATCATTATGGCGAACAATAAATAGGGCTGTTCCTGTTTGTGATGATGATGCTGGCAATGATACTGGGGACTTCTGAAATAAAGCAAATTTGATAAATAAACATTTTGGGCAAATCAGTTTTGGCTAACTAGGTTTTTAGATGAGTTGATCTGAGATAAAAACAACACAGGTCTTGTCTGCGTTAGTGGCTAATAATAGAGATAAACTGTAAAGTACTGTGCCCACAAAAATGGAGAGGGAGGTGAAAATACAGAGTGGAGTCGTTTCTACTGTACTTTATATAGAAATTTAGTCAGAGCAATACATACAAACATATTCAGAGAGACAGACAATGCAGTTCAATTCTCCATGATGACAGCGCAATAATAATTGCTTGTACGATATTTCACACTCAGAAGTACCCAGAGAGAGACACACACACACACACACACACACACACACACACACACACACGGACTTACATTTTGTCCTAGCCTACATCAGGTTTGTTAACCCATAGCAATGAGGGAGAGATGGCACCCCCTAGAGGGACTGTGGGGCATCTCACCAAAAAAGGAAAAGATGCACGTATCACAGGATTAGGGGGAGGGCTGCATTTAGGTAGAATTTAAATGAAGCAGTGTTTTCATAGGCTCAAAGCAGGGCTGCATGTAAAAGGATCAACATCAGGCCTGGACTGAGAAGTGGACTGGAAGATGAGCCGCTGAGAAGGGGTCTTGTTAACATGGAACTCTCAAAATCAAGTGTAGAATTGTATATTCAGAAATCCCTCAGGCCAGGCCTGGCAGCCTGGTGGTAAGTGCAGCCTGCTCCACTTCAGCAGCCCGGGTTCAGTCCCCAGGTGTGGACCTACAACACTCGTCTGTCAGTAGCCATGCTGTGGCCACAACTCATATACAAAAAGAGAAAGATTGGCAGTGGATGTCAGCTCAGGACGAATCTTCCTCAGCGAAAAAAAAAAAAAAAAAACCCTTATCTGAAGTTCTGCACTTGGGTTGGAAAAGGAGGCTGCTTCTCTGTGTCAAAGTGCCTTAGACCCACCAGACAGGGGTGGGATGTTTCACTCTTACTGTTACAATTTCAAACAGCAAAATTTATCACCTACAATTTCAGAGGACAAGGTTTTCTCAGTGGGTAAGAAAACAGTAGTCACTCCATGAAGTGAGTCATTATGACACTTTACGGTTGCAGGGTGACCTCGGGAGAAACGTCGTTTCCTGTTAACGTTGCACCTGGCTTTATCCCTCTGTTACTCCAAACTGATGGATAGCAGGGCACATTTCTACTTTCTCATCATAAGCAAATATCACTTTCTCTGTTTAAAATAGAAATAAAATGCTACCTACTTTGCAGTGATATTGTGAAGATTTAGCAAGACATGTAGGTAAAGGGCTGAACACAACCTGGCATGTAGGAAGCCCTCCATAAATATTAGCTACTGAAGTTGTTGCTGTCATCAGTATCATTATCACTATTTTCACACAGATAATTTTGATCAATTGAAAGCCCCACACACCTGCATGCACACTAACCCACAGTCACATATTGTCATACGCAATGCTTAAGAGGAAGGGCTTTGTTGCCAGATCATCTAGGTTCAAACCTGGCTCTGTTGTTTCTGAGCTGTGTGACCTTCAGCAGTTGCAGCACCTCTCTGAGCCTCGGTTTCCTTACTGAAAGTGGGAATCATAAGTGTAATCCCCTTAGGATTTTTGAGAATTAAATAGGATCTTATTATTGTTATCTCTCCCTCCACATCTTGCCTTCTCCCACTCTAGTCATCTCCGTCCTATTCTTCCCCTCTGTCCCTCCATCTTCCCACTCAGTACCTCAGCTAGAACAGGCTTTCACAGCACCACCTGGTGGCCCAGAGGGTCTGATCCTTGGAGGGAAGC